>NW_027651015.1:0-28311 GCF_965287045.1 Carcharhinus amblyrhynchos
GTGCCCGTACCCCTCTGGGGAGAGTGGGTGCCCGTGGTGGGGAGGGGTGGGGGGGGGGGGGGCCGTACCCACCAGGGGAGAGTGGGCACCTGTGCGGGGGCGGTGGTGGGGGGGTCATACCCAGGGAGAGAGTCGGTGCCTACGATAGGGAGGTGGAGGGGTCCCGTACCCCCCCCCACCACCACCTCCCCCCACCCCCCCAACCCCGCCGGGGGAGAGTCAGTGCCTGTTGGGGGGGGGCGGTGGTGTGGGGGGGGGTGGAAATACCATACCCCAGGGGGGGGAGAGTCGGTGCCTGTGGTGGGGAGGCGGGGGGGGAGGGCGTCCCATACACCCCCCACCCCCAACCCTCCCCCAGGGACAGTCCTGTACCCTCCCCCACCCCCACAACCCCGGGGGGAGAGTCGGTGCCCTTGGTGGAGGGGGGGGGGGGGGGGGCCGTAAACCCACCACCCCCCCCCCATCCCCCCCAAACCGGGAAGAATCGGAAAAGCGTCAGCCGAAAGACGAGTCTATGTTGTGATTGGCGAAGGAGCCTGTGACCAAGTGTACTGCCGTGTCGGAGGGATGGGTAATTGGGGGGGGGGTGGGGAGTGGGTGTGGGGGGGGGGGTGTTGGAGAAGGAGTGGGGGTGGTGGGGGGGGGGGGAAGGGGAGGTTGTAAATTTGCACGCTGAATGGCTGGGCCAGTAACGTTCTGTCCGAGCGATCTAACTGTTTTGTCGCTGTCCTATTAAACTCTGAATGGAAAGAACTTGTGTGTGTGTGTGTGTGTGTGGGGGGGGGGGGGGGGGGGGGGGACGTCGCTTGATACGCTGCGGGGTGGTGGGGGGGGGGGGGAGGGGAGTGGGAGGGGGGGGGGGACGGAAAATCCTCACAGCGCCGCACCCCAGGAGATGATTTAACCATCTGGGGTCACGGGGAGAGAGGCAAAATTCTCTGTCAGGGGAGGGGGACCAGGGGCAGGACTCACTCAGTTAATGCTCGGGGAGTCTTACGGAGCAGAGGGATCCAGGGGGAGAGGTTCCTAGCTCCTTGAAACGGGAGGACGGAGGGGTGAAGAAGGCGTTGGGCATGCTTGGTTTCATCGGTCAGAGTTGGGACATCTTGTTGAAGTTGTACAAGACATTGGTAAGGCCCACACTTGTGTACAGTTCTGGTCACCCTATTATAGAAAGGATATTATTAAACTAGAAAGAGCGCAGAAAAAGATTTACTAGGATGTTACCGGGACTTGATGGATTGGGGAGAGGCTGGGATAGACTGGGAGTTTTTTCTCTGGAGTGTAGAGGGGTGATCTTATAGAGGTCTATAAAATAATGAGGGGCACAGATCAGCGAGATAGTCAATATCTTTTCCCAAAGGTAGGGGAGTCTAAAACTAGAGGGCAGAGGTTTAAGGTGAGAGGGGAGAGATACAGAAGGGTCCAGAGGGGCAATTTTTTCCACCCAGAGGGTGGTGAGTGTCAGGAACGAGCTGCCAGAGGCAGTAGTAGAGGCGGGGACAATTTTATCGTTTACAAAGTGTTAACGTGGGTGCGATGGGTAGAGAGGGGATATGGGGGCAAATGCGGGCAATTGGGATTAAGAACATAAGAACATAAGAAATAGGAGCAGGAGTGGGCCATCTAGCCCTTCGAGCCTGCTCCGCCATTCATTATGAATTCGCGGCTGACTATCAAATTCAATATCCTGATTTCCCCAGTCCCCCATCCCCCTTTAGCCCCAAGAACATAAGAAATAGGAGCAGGAGTAGGCCATCTAGCCCTTCGAGCCTGCCCCGCCATTCAATAAGATCATGGCTGATCTGTCGTGGCTCAGTTCCACTTTCCCGCCCTCTCCCCATAACCCTTAATCCCCTCTCTTATCAAAAACCCATCAACCCGCTTCTTAAAAATATTTAGCGAGGCAGCCTCCACCACTTCAACGGGCAGAGAATTCCAGAGATTCACCACCCTTTGAGTGAAGAAGTTCCTCCTCAACTCTGTTCTAAACTGCCCCCCCTTTATCTTGAGGCTATGCCCCCTAGTCCTACTATCCTTTCTGAGCGGGAAGAGTCTCTCCACCTCTATCCTATCCATCCCATTCATCATCTTATACGTCTCAATGAGATCTCCCCTCATTCTTCTAAACTCTAACGAGTACAAGCCTAGTTTATTCAGCCTCTCCTCATAGCTCAACCCCCTCAACTCCGGGTATCAGCCTAGTAAACCTCCTCTGCACTCCCTCCAAGGCCAAAATATCCTTGCGTAAGTGCGGCGACCAAAACTGCACACAGTACTCCAGCTGCGGCCTCACCAATGCCCTATACAGCTGCAGCAAGACCTCCCTACTTTTATATTCAATCCCCCTCGCTATGAAGGCCAGCATCCCATTCGCCTTCCTGACCACCTGCTGCACCTGCAGGCTGGGTTTTTGCGACTCATGCACAAGGACGCCCAGATCCCTCTGCACCGTCGCCTGCTGCAGTTTTTCGCCCCGTAAGTAATAGTCCTTCCTACCATTATTCCTACCAAAGTGGACCACCTCTCACTTGCCAACATTAAATTCCATTTGCCATTTCCTGGCCCATTCGCCCAGCCGATCTAGATCCTTCTGCAGACTCTCCACACCCTCCGCACAATAGCTTAGGGGTTTGAAAACAAAGTTGGGGGGGGGGGGTACATGGAGAAGTTGGGCCAAATGGCCTGTTCTCCGTGCTGTGACTATCTCCATCGCCAACTGAGCCACACACAACCAATAGGTGGAATTAATAAGTGGGGGGGAGATTTTTTTTTTACACGGGGGGGGGTGCCTGGAACTCGGGGGTGGGGGGGGTAGGTTGGAGGGGGGGGGGTGAGGGAGGGGGATACGGTGAGTGAGGCTTAAGTGGCGTCTGGACGAACCCACCAACGGGATGGTGGATATGGTCCCCGGAAGGGTAAGTTTGTTGTGGGGGGGGGGGGGGGAGAGGAGAGGAGGGGGGGGGGGTGGTGGGTTTTAATTCAGCTTTGGGGGGGGGGGGGAGGATGGGGGGGACGGCAAGGGTCTGATCCTGGGCTGGAGCTCTCTCTGTCCGCCCCTGAGTCGCCAGGTCCAGACGGCCAGTCTGCGGACCCGAGGGGTGGCCTTGCCACTTCTCCAGGGGCCTGGGTGAGGCCAACAACCACCCCCCACCCTGCCCCCCCCCCCCCCCCCCCACCCTGCCCCTGCCCCAGGACGTTCTTGCTCTGGAGGGGAGGGTTCCCCCCCCAACCCCTCCCCCCCAGGGCCGATTCCCCAGGGGGGTGGGTGGGTGGGTGGGTGGGGGGTTGTTTGGGGTGGGGTGGGGGGAACGGGACGGACGTACCAGGAGAGATTTAGGAATGTTTCCCGCGGGAGTTCGGAGATGGAAGGGAGGGGGGGGGCGGTGGGGGTTGGGGGGGGTGGGGGGTTGGGGGGGTTGGGGGTTGGGGGGGGTGCTGGTGGGATCTTGTAGAGACTTGTCACGTTCCAACAGGGTGGGTGTTCCCCGATGGTGGGGGATGGGGGTGGGGGGGTGGGGGGAGCCCTGAGGATTGGGGGGGGGGGGGGGGGTGGGGGTGTGCTGGGGGTGGGGGGGGGGATATCGGGGGCGGATATCGGGCCAACATGGTCAAACGGTCAGCCATGATGGTGGTGAGTTGGCGGCAAGGGAGGAGGGGGAGGGCGTTGTGGGGGGGGGGGATGCAGGCTCCAAGGGGGGGGTGGGCCGAATGGCCTCCTATTCGGGGGAGGGAGGGGGTCCCCCCAAAACAACCTCTTTCGCAGGTGACACCCAGTCCTGTCGTCCTCGGGGCCCTCCGAGGGAGAGAGGGAGGGAGGGGGAGAGGAGGGAAGTGGGGTGAGGGAGAGTGAGAGTGGGGGAGGGAGAGAATGAGGGGGGGGCGTTGGGGAGGGAAGGAGGAAGGTAGGGAGTAGGGGAGGTGGGGAGGGAAGGAGGGGGGAGAAAGGGAGGGGGAGGGAGGGAGGGAGGGAGAGGAGAGGGGGAGGGAGGGAGGAAAGGATGGAGGTGGAGAGGGAGGGAGGTGGAGGGGGGGGAGAGAGAGAGAGAGGGAGAGGGGAGGGAGGGGAGAGAGGGAGGGGCGGACGAAGGGAGGTGGGGAGAGAAGGAGGGAGGTGGAGGGAGGGTTGCGAGCGAGGGAGGCAGGGGTCGAGGGAAGGAGGGAAGGTGGGAGGGAGGGAGGGTTGCGAGGGAGGGGGAGGGATGGAAGGAGGGGGGTGGGGAGGGAAAGAGGGAGGGGAGAGTGAGGGAGGTGGAGGGAGGGAGATTGGGAGAGGGAAGGAGGGAGTGAGGGAGGGTTGCGAGGGAGGGGGGAGGGATGGAAGGAGGGGGGTGGGGAGGGAGAGAGGGGGGGGTTGAGACTGAGGGAGGGAGGGAAGGAGGGAGGGAGATGGGGAGAGAGAGAGAGAGGCGGAGGGGGGGGTGGGGGAGGTCGTCAGGGAGGCCAGTTTCTCTCCGGATGAGGCACCTCTGAGGTTTTTGACCACACGTGTTGGTTCGAGGCGACTGGGGGAGGGAGGGAGGGAGGCGTTCGCTCTGAGGTTTGAGGTTTGAAGGTGAACTTTGTCCTTCCAACACTGAGGCTCGAGGCCACAAAATGGAGGCTCGAGGCCACAAAATGGAGGCTCGAGGCCACAAAATGGAGGCTCGAGGCCAAGCAGCTGAGGAGCAGAAAACAAACCCGGGGGGGGGGGGGGGTCCAATGCCGGGGGGGGGTGGTAGGTGAGGAGAAGGTGGAGGTGAGTGAGGGGTCAGGATGCAACCCGTTGGGGAGATGGCGGGGGGGGGGGCGATGGCGGTGGGGGGGAGGGGGATGGCGAGGGTGGGGGAGGAGAGAGTGGGGGGCGGCTCTAGACAAACATCCTGCACCTACTGATGGGTGGGTTGGGGGGGGTCGGGTCGGTCACAGGGCAACAGTCATGGGGAGGTAGCGAGCGTCTTGGGGAGGGTCATGGCGGCGGAGGGGGGTGGTCAAGGGTCTGTGAGCAGCCGAGGATCATGGGGGAGTCGAGCATCATGGGGTGGGGTCGAGGGGGGCTCATGGGGCTTGAGGGTCATGGGGAGGGATCGAGGATCATAGGTAGTCAAGGGTCTTGGGAAGGGAGCAAGGGTCATGAGATGCGTTGAGGGTCATGAGTAGGGGTCAAGAGTCATGGGGAGGGTTCGGGGGGGGGTCATGGGGGTTGGCGGGTCACGGGGAGGGGCTGAGGGTCATTGGGAGGGCCACAGGTTATGGGGAAGGGGGCAAGGTTCAGGGCAAGGGATCGAGGGTCATGAGGGGGTCGAGGATCATGGGAAGGGTATGGGGGGGGTGTCATGGGGGTTGGCGGGTCATGGGGAGTCGTTGAGGGTTGTTGGGAGGGCCACGGGTTATGGGGAAGGGGACGAGGGTTATGGGGAGGGATCGAGGGTCATGGGGAGGGGTCGAGGGCCATGGGGAGGGGTCGAGGGTCATGGGAAGGGAGTAAGGGTCATGAGATGCATCGAGGGTCATGGGGGTAGGCGAGGGTCATGGGGAGGGGTCGAGGGTCATGGGAAGGGAGCAAGGGTCATGGGAAGGGAGCAAGGGTCATGAGATGCATCAAGGGTCATGGGGGGTCGCGGGTCAGGCGGAAGGGTCAAGGGTCATGGGGGGGGTCGAATGTCATGAGGAGGGGTCGAGGGTCTTGGGAAGGGAATGAGGGTCATGAGATGCATCGAGGGTCATGGGGGGTCGAGGGTCATGGGAAGGGAGCAGGGGTCATGAGATGCATCGAGGGTCACGGGAAGGGAGCAAGGGTCATGGGGAGGGGTCGAGGGTCATGAGGAGGGGGCGAGGGTCATGGGGAAGGTCCAGGGTCACGGGGAGGGATCGAGGGTCATGGGGAGGGATCGAGGGTCACGGGGAGGGATTGAGGGTTATGGGGAGGGATCGAGGGTCACGGGGAGGGATCGAGGGTCACAGGGAGGGATTGAGAGTCACGGGGAGGGATCGAGGGTCACGGGAGGATTGAGGGTCACGGGGAGGGATCGAGGGTCACGGAGAGGGATTGAGAGTCACGGGGAGGGATCGAGGGTCACGGGGAGGGATTGAGGGTCACAGGGAGGGATCGAGGGTCACGGGGAGGGATTGAGGGTTATGGGGAGGGATTGAGGGTCACGGGAAGGGATCGAGGGTCACGGGGAGGGATTGAGGGTCACGGGGAGGGATTGAGGGTCACGGGGAGGGATTGAGGGTCACGGGGAGGGATTGAGGGTCACGGGGAGGGATCGAGGGTCACGGGGAGGGATTGAGGGTTATGAGGAGGTGAAGTGATTTGAAGAGAGGGTGTAAATTTGAAAATCGGGGTTGTTGGACAGAGAACCCTGGATAAGACCCTGGTCAGACCCCACTTGGAGAACTGTGCGCAGTTCTGGTCGCCTCACTACAGGAAGGATGTGGAAGCCATTGAGAGGGTGCAGAGGAGATTTACAAGGATGTTGCCTGGATTGGGAGGCATGCCTTATGAGGATAGGTTGAGGGAGCTCGGTCTCTTCTCCCTGGAGAGAACGAAGGACGAGGGGGGGAGGGCGAGGGACGGGCGGGTGTGGGGGTGGTGGGGTCAGTGGGAGGGAGAGGGGGGGGCTGCGGGGGGGAGGAGGGCGAGGGGAGGAGGAGACTGCGGGAGTGAGGGAGGGAGATGGGGACTTGGGGGCGACGGGGGGGAGGGAGGTGAGGGGGTCAGATCGTACGGACCACCACCCTCTCAGAGCCTCCACCCGCCCTCCCCCCGGGGTCTCAGCTGAGCGTAACTGACCAGAGAGCTCGATGAGAAAAAGCTAGAGCTTCAGAGAGAGATTCTGGGAGGGAGCAGAGAGCCTGTAATACCCTACAGCTCACCACACACACAAACCAACTGCCCACATCCTGACAACACTGGAAACACAGAGAGACACATCCGCTGTGTCTAACCCCGTGCTGTACCTGTCCTGTGATGGGGTGGACAGTGTAGAGGGAGCTTTACTCTGTATCTAACCCCGTGCTGTATCTGTCCTGGGAGTGTTTGATGGGGGGACAGTGTAGAGGGAGCTTTACTCTGTATCTAACCCCGTGCTGTACCTGTCCTGGGAGTGTTTGATGGGGGGGACAGTGTAGAGGGAGCTTTACTCTGTATCTAACCCCGTGCTGTCCCTGTCCTGGGAGTGTTTGATGGGGGGACAGTGTAGAGGGAGCTTTACTCTGTATCTAACCCCGTGCTGTACCTGTCCTGGGAGTGTTTGATGGGGGACAGTGTAGAGGGAGCTTTACTCTGTATCTAACCCCGTGCTGTACCTGTCCTGGGAGTGTTTGATGGGGGACAGTGTAGAGGGAGCTTTACTCTGTATCTAACCCTGTGCTGTACCTGTCCTGGGAGTGTTTGATGGGGACAGTGTAGAGGGAGCTTTACTCTGTATCTAACCCCGTGCTGTACCTGTCCTGGGAGTGTTTGATGGGGACAGTGTAGAGGGAGCTTTACTCTGTATCTAACCCCGTGCTGTACCTGTCCTGGGAGTGTTTGATGGGGGACAGTGTAGAGGGAGCTTTACTCTGTATCTAACCCCGTGCTGTACCTGTCCTGGGAGTGTTTGATGGGGGGGGACAGTGCAGAGGGAGCTTTACTCTGTATCTAACCCCGTGCTGTACCTGTCCTGGGAGTGTTTGATGGGGAGACAGTGTAGAGGGAGCTTTACTCTGTATCTAACCCCATGCTGTACCTGTCCTGGGAGTGTTTAATGGGGGGACAGTGTAGAGGGAGCTTTACTCTGTATCTAACCCCGTGCTGTACCTGTCCTGGGAGTGTTTGATGGGGGGACAGTGTAGAGGGAGCTTTACTCTGTATCTAACCCCGTGCTGTACCTGTCCTGGGAGTGTTTGATGGGGACAGTGTAGAGGGAGCTTTACTCTGTATTTAACCCCGTGCTGTACCTGTCCTGGGAGTGTTTGATGGGGGGACAGTGTAGAGGGAGCTTTACTCTGTATCTAACCCCGTGCTGTACCTGTCCTGGGAGTGTTTAATGGGGGGACAGTGTAGAGGGAGCTTTACTCTGTATCTAACCCCGTGCTGTACCTGTCCTGGGAGTGTTTGATGGGGGGACAGTGTAGAGGGAGCTTTACTCTGTATCTAACCCCGTGCTGTACCTGTCCTGGGAGTGTTTGATGGGGGACAGTGTAGAGGGAGCTTTACTCTGTATCTAACCCCGTGCTGTACCTGTCCTGTGATGGGGGAGAGTGCAGAGGGAGACTTTGGGGTTGTATTATGGGATGGGTGTTCTCTCTCTGATGTTGGAGTGTTGTGAGGGGTCTCTATGGAGACAGAGCAGTGGAACAGAGGGCTGGGTTCTGTCTGAGCTCACACAATGTGGCTGCCACAGGAAGATTACGAGCTGGGCTCTCCCCTCGCCTGCCCCAGACTGCCGCAGGGCTGAACAGTTTGGATCTGGATCTGGTTCCCCGGTGAGTGTGCAGGGAGTCCATCACAGGCGGACTTCCTCTCTCTCCCCCTCTCATAATCCCCCCCACTGAATCTCCCCCTCTCCTCCAGCCAGCCTGCGTCCGAGAGATGATTGTCCCCCTCTGTACAGTTACACCTCAGCATCCATTCCCCACAGCACAGCGGGTTAGCGCTGCTGTCTCACAGGGACCCGGGTTCCATTCCCCGCGGCACAGCGGGTTAGCGCTGCTGTCTCACAGGGACCCGGGTTCCATTCCCCGCAGCACAGTGGGTTAGCGCTGCTGTCTCACAGGGACCCGGGTTCCATTCCCCGCAGCACAGCGGGTTAGCGCTGCTGTCTCACAGGGACCCGGGTTCCATTCCCCGCAGCACAGCGGGTTAGCACTGCTGTCTCACAGGGACCCGGGTTCCATTCCCCGCAGCACAGCGGGTTAGCGCTGCTGTCTCACAGGGACCCGGGTTCCATTCCCCGCAGCACAGCGGGTTAGCACTGCTGTCTCACAGGGACCCGGGTTCCATTCCCCGCAGCACAGCGGGTTAGCGCTGCTGTCTCACAGGGACCCGGGTTCCATTCCCCGCAGCACAGCGGGTTAGCGCTGCTGTCTCACAGGGACCCGGGTTCCATTCCCCGCAGCACAGCGGGTTAGCACTGCTGTCTCACAGGGACCCGGGTTCCATTCCCCACAGCACAGCGGGTTAGCACTGCTGTCTCACAGGGACCCGGGTTCCATTCCCCGCAGCACAGCGGGTTAGCGCTGCTGTCTCACAGGGACCCGGGTTCCATTCCCCGCAGCACAGCGGGTTAGCGCTGCTGTCTCACAGGGACCCGGGTTCCATTCCCCGCAGCACAGCGGGTTAGCACTGCTGTCTCACAGGGACCCGGGTTCCATTCCCCACAGCACAGCGGGTTAGCGCTGCTGTCTCACAGGGACCCGGGTTCCATTCCCCACAGCACAGCGGGTTAGCACTGCTGTCTCACAGGGACCCGGGTTCCATTCCCCACAGCACAGCGGGTTAGCGCTGCTGTCTCACAGGGACCCGGGTTCCATTCCCCGCAGCACAGCGGGTTAGCGCTGCTGTCTCACAGGGACCCGGGTTCCATTCCCCACAGCACAGCGGGTTAGCACTGCTGTCTCACAGGGACCCGGGTTCCATTCCCGGCTCGGGTCACTGTCTGTGTGGGGTCTGCACATTCTCCCCATATCTGCGTGGGTTTTCTCCGGGTCTCTGGTTTCCTCCCACAGTCTGAAAGATGTGTAGGTTAGGGTGGATTGGCATCCCACAATAGGTACAGCACGGGGTTAGATACAGAGTAAAGCTCCCTCTACACTGTCCCCCCATCAAACACTCCCAGGACAGGTACAGCACGGGGTTAGATACAGAGTAAAGCTCCCTCTACACTGTCCCCCCCATCAAACACTCCCAGGACAGGTACAGCACGGGGTTAGATACAGAGTAAAGCTCCCTCTACACTGTCCCCCCCATCAAACACTCCCAGGACAGGTACAGCACGGGGTTAGATACAGAGTAAAGCTCCCTCTACACTGTCCCCCCCATCAAACACTCCCAGGACAGGTACAGCACAGGGTTAGATACAGAGTAAAGCTCCCTCTACACTGTTCCCCCATCAAACACTCCCAGGACAGATTGTAAGACCCTTGTCAGACCCCACTTGGAGTACTGTGCGCAGTTCTGGTCGCCTCACTACAGGAAGGATGTGGAAGCCATTGAGAGGGTGCAGAGGAGATTTACAAGGATGTTGCCTGGATTGGGAGGCATGCCTTATGAGGATAGGTTGAGGGAGCTCGGTCTCTTCTCCCTGGAGAGACGAAGGTTGAGAGGTGACCTGATAGAGGTTTATAAGATGTTGAGAGGAATAGATAGGGTGGATTCTCGGAGGCTATTTCCCAGGGCTGAAATGGTCGCTACGAGAGGGACACAGGTTTAAGGTGCTGGGGAGTAGGTAGAGAGGAGATATCAGGGGTAAGTTTCTCACTCGGAGGGTGGTGAGTGAGTGGAATGGGCTGCCGTTGGAGGAGGCGAACCCCGACCAACTGGGCCAATGGGCGGAGTCCGAGGTGTCGCCTTTTGGAAGGTCAACTCAAGGCCTGGGGCGGGGGAGGTGGGGGGGGGGGGCGGAACCGAGGGAGTGCGGTGGGACGGTGAGGGGGGGAGACCCTGGAGTTCAGGTGTACGGTGCTCTAAAGGTGGAGGCATGGGTCGGCGGGGCAGCGCAGGAAGTTTTTGGCCTACATCAGTCGGTGTTGTGTTGCAGTTGGACCGTTGAGTTTTGGGTGCCTCGCTGCAGGCAAGATGTTATTAAAGAACAACACAGCACGGAGAACAGGCCCGTCTGCCCTACAAGCTCGTGCCGCCCATTCTAACACCCTGTGAGTGCCTCGCCCCCATCCTCCTGCCGACTACGCCTCTTGGACTCTGTTTCGAGAATTAGGCGTGGGCCAGATTTGGGGCGGTCTAATTTCGGGACAATTTCTCCCTAGAAGCACGTTTTTGTTTCGGGGGGGGGGGGGCGGGGGTGTGGGAGGAAACCGGGGCACCCGGCGAAAAGCCACGCAAGCACGCGCAAGCTCCCACGCAGACACCGACCCAAGCCGGCGATCCCTCCCGGGTCCCTGTATCCGCACAGCAGACAGTGACCGCCACTGAGCTGGCGGTCTTCACCCCGAGGGTTGGGGAGTCCGGAACTGGAGGAGCTGGGTTCAAGCTAAGACGGGAAGGGATGAATGGGAACCTGACCTCTTCCCGAACACGGAGAACGCGGTCGGTTACAAGGTCGGGCGGGAGGGTGAGCTGCGGGCAGGATACAGAGTGGGACACGCCTCAAGTATCGCGGTGGAACCGGGGAGGTTTACAACAGGGAAGCAAGCCCCCTTGGGCCCAACTTGTCCATATCCTTCCCTCCCCACGTCTAAAGGTTTTTCAAAAGACAAAATTGTACCCCCCCCCCCCCCACTGCCCCCCCTCACCCCAATACTGCCTCGTTCCAGACACCACTAATCCATCACATCCCTGGAACTTGGTGGTGGTGGTGGGTAAGGGAATCGGAGGAGGGGGGCGGGGAGCGAGACAGTCGCCGGTCTTTGCCTCTGACCAGCGCTAAGGGGTTCGGTTCCCGGGTGCACCCCCCCCCCCCCCCCCAACCTCGGGTCACCGTCTGGGTGGGGTTTTTGCACACATTCTCCCCGTCTCTGCGTGGGGTTTCCTCCCCCCCCCTCCAAACCCCCAATCCCACCCCCGGTCCGTGGTTAGAGAGGAATTGGCCGTGCTAAATTCTCCCTCGCTGTCCCAGAGTGCGGTGACTAGAGTGGGGGTGGTGGAGGGGGGGCGGTGGTTTTCACAGTAACTTCATTGCAGCGTTAATGTACTTTTAGCCATTGTGTTTGGGTGGGGGGGGGTCCCAGTTCAGTTTCTGGTCAATGGTAACCCCCAGGATGTTGATAGTTTGGGGGGGGCGGATTCAGTGATGGTCAATGGTAACCCCCAGGATGTTGATAGTTTGGGGGGGGGGGATTCAGTGATGGTCAATGGTAACCCCCAGGATGTTGATATTTGGTTGGGGGGGGCGGATTCAGTGATGGTAACACCATTGAACATCACGGGGAGATGGTTAGAGTCCCTCTAATTGGCTGGTTGAGTTTCTGGTCAATGGTAACCCAAGGATGTTGACCGTGGGGGGGGGCCAATGACCTTTGAACCTCAAGGGGGCGATGGTTAGAGCGTTTCTTATTGACGAGGGTCATCGCTTGGCATGTGTGTGGTCTGAGTGTTGGTTCTCCCTTGTTAACCTGCTATTGTCCAGGCTTTGCTGCATTTAGACAGGGGGGGCTGGTTCCGCACCTGAGGAGGGTATAGCTTCTGTCCATTTTTATAACCAGTTAACCTCACCGCTAATATTCTCCCTCCTTGTTTCTGTTTGGGAGCTGCGTGTTGGCGTTAAAAACCCTCCGATTGAATCTTTACCACACCGTAGGTACGTCCTTCTCTCAGTTTAACTTTCGCAGTCATCCAGAGTCGATTAATTTTCTTCCGAGAATCGGTCTTTGTCACACTCGGAGGGTAAAAAGTCCGACAACACCAGGTTTCAGTCCAACCGATTTATTTGATAGTAAACTCACAAGCTTTCGGGGTTAGCCCCTTCGTCAGGTGAATGGAGAGTTCTCTGGCCTCAGACAGAACATATAAAGCACAGACAGTTTACAGATTACTTATTAGAATGTGAATCTTCACACCTAACCTGCTGTTCAAGTCTTAAAGATGCCGACAATGTGAGTGGAAGGAGCTCTGATCACAGGTTATAGAGATGTGTATTGTCTCCAGACAGTACAGTAAGTGAGGTTTAGCAAACCCAGGCAAGTCACGGGGGTTACAGAGAGTGCGACATGAACCCAACCGCGATCTTGGGTTCACATTCTAATCAGTAATCTGTAAACTGTCCGTGCTGTTGTATGTTCTGTCTGAGGCCAGAACTCTCCATTCACCTGACGAAGGGGCTAACCCTGAAAGCTCGTGAGTTTACTATCAAATAAATAGGTTGGACTAAAACCTGGTGTTGTCAGACTTTTTACTGTGTTTACGCCAGTCCAACACCGGCATATCCACATCATGACGACACTCAGAGGGTCACAGAGGTTTACAGCAGGCAAACAGTCCTGGTAACATCCTAGTAAATCTTTTCCTGCGCTCTTTCTAGTTTAATAATATCCTTTCTACAATAGGGTGACCCAGTCTATTTAGTCGTCCTCATAGCTCAACCCCCTCAACTCTGGCATCAGCCTAGTAAACCTCCTCTGCACTCCCTCCAAGGCCAAAATATCCTTGCGCAAGTACGGCGCCCAAAACTGCACACAGTACTCCAGCTGCGGCCTCACCAATGCCCTATACAGCTGCAGCAAGACCTCCCTACTTTTATATTCAATCCCCCTCGCTATGAAGGCCAGCATCCCATTCGCCTTCCTGACCACCTGCTGCACCTGCAGGCTGGGTTTTTGCGACTCATGCACAAGGACCCCCAGATCCCTCTGCACCGTCGCCTGCTGCAGTTTTTCGCCCCGTAAATAATAATCCCTCCGACTATTATTCCTGCCAAAGTGGATCACCTCACACTTGCCAACATTATACTCCAACTGGTCCCTGTATTTGCGCGAGGATATTTTGGCCTCGGAGGGAGTGCAGAGGAGGTTCACTCGGCTGATACCGGACTTGAGGGGGTTGGACTATGAGGAGAGATTGAATAGACTGGGTCTGTACTCGTTGGAGTTTAGAAGGATGAGGGGGGGATCTTATAGAGACGTATAAGATAATGAAGGGGATGGATAGGATAGAGGTAGAGAGACTCTTCCCGCTCAGAAAGGACAGTAGGACTAGGGGGCACAGCCTCAAGATAAAGGGGGGGGGCGGTTTAGAACGGAGTTGAGGAGGAACTTCTTCACTCAAAGGGTGGTGAATCTCTGGAATTCTCTGCCCGTTGAAGTGGTGGAGGCTACCTCGCTAAATATTTTTAAGACGCGGGTTGATGGGTTTTTGATAAGAGAGGGGATTAAGGGTTATGGGGAGAGGGCGGGAATGTGGAACTGAGCCACGACAGATCAGCCATGATCTTATTGAATGGCGGGGCAGGCTCGAAGAGCTAGATGGCCTACTCCTGCTCCTATTTCTTATGTTCTTGGGGCTAAAGGGAGATGGGGGACTGGGGAAATCAGGGTATTGAATTTGATAGTCAGCCGTGAATTCATAATGAATGGCGGAGCAGGCTCGAAGGGCTAGATGGCCGACTCCTGCTCCTATTTCTTATGTTCTTGGGGCTAAAGGGAGATGGGGGACTGGGGAAATCAGGATATTGAATTTGATAGTCAGCCACGAATTCATAATGAATGGCGGAGCAGGCTCGAAGGGCTAGATGGCCGACTCCTGCTCCTATTTCTTATGTTCTTGGGGCTAAAGGGAGATGGGGGACTGGGGAAATCAGGATATTGAATTTGATAGTCAGCCGCGAATTCATAATGAATGGCGGGGCAGGCTCGAAGAGCTAGATGGCTTACTCCTGCTCCTATTTCTTATGTTCTTGGGGCTAAAGGGAGACGGGGGACTGGGGAAATCAGGATATTGAATTTGATAGTCAGCCGCGAATTCATAATGAATGACGGAGCAGGCTCGAAGGGCTAGATGGCCGACTCCTGCTCCTATTTCTGATGTTCTGATGAGTTATAAGGGGAGGCTGGATCTAGACTGGGATTTGTTTCCGTTCAAAGCTACACACAGTTACTCCAGTTGTGGCCTCGCCGGTGCCCTGTGCAGTTGCTGTCCTTTCTCCCCGTTGACTCACCTCCATTTTCACCCCCCCCCTTTTTTTCTTTCCCCAGAAGGTAAACCGACTGCTGGGGCTCCAGATGCATGGACCTCTTGTTGTTACTTGCTGCCTTCCTGTTGCTCCCGTTGACATGTTGGACCGAGCTGGCAGCGACACCGATGGGGTCCGGCCCCTCGCCTGCTGGCCCCGGCTCCAGCAAGACCAAGACGGGGAATGCCACCCTGGTGGGCTCGGGCCGAATGATCTCGTCGACGGGCCTCAGCGGGTCGGCCAACCTGATCGCCTCCAAGACCGTGATGGTGTACACCGGCCTGATGAACGTGGACCGCCAGGCGGGACGCCAGGGGCCCGCGGCCACCCAGCCCACCCTCCGTCCCGCCCCGACGGCGCCCCCCGGAGGCCCGGAGGCCTCGGCGGCACCTCAGCCCGGCGACAAGCCAACCCCCGCCGGCATGCTCCTCCAGGCCGCTATAAAAGTCCCCGCGATTGGCTGGGCCGTCCACCCCAGGAGGAGGCCCCGCCCTGTTGGTCTGAGGGCTCATGGGACGAGGCAGGTCCTGTCCGCCGGCTCATTGGGCGGTTCCGGTGAAAAGGCCTCACCCATTGGCCCACAGCCTCACCCGTGGACAAAGGCCCCTCCGATTGGCCCGTTGACTGACAAGAGTACAAAGGCCCTCCCGATTGGCTCGTTCACCGACAGGAGTACAAAGGCCCTCCCGATTGGCTCGTTGACTGACAGGAGTACAAAGGCCCCTCCGATTGGCTCGTTCACCGACAGGAGTACAAAGGCCCTCCTGATTGGCTCATTCACCGACAGGAGTACAAAGGCCCCTCCGATTGGCCCGTTGACTGACAGGAGTACAAAGGCCCTCCCGATTGGCTCATTCACCGACAGGAGTACAAAGGCCCTCCTGATTGGCTCATTCACCGACAGGAGTACAAAGGCCCTCCCGATTGGCTCGTTGACCGACAGGAGTACAAAGGCCCTCCCGATTGGCTCGTTGACCGACAGGAGTACAAAGGCCCTCCCGATTGGCTCGTTGACTGACAGGAGTACAAAGGCCCTCCCGATTGGCTCGTTGACTGACAGGAGTACAAAGGCCCTCCCGATTGGCTCGTTGACTGACAGGAGTACAAAGGCCCTCCCGATTGGCTCGTTGACTGACAGGAGTACAAAGGCCCTCCCGATTGGCTCGTTGACCGACAGGAGTACAAAGGCCCTCCCGATTGGCTCATTCACCGACAGGAGTACAAAGTCCCTTCCGATTGGCTCATTCACCGATAGGAGTACAAAGGCCCTCCCGATTGGCTCGTTGACCGACAGGAGTACAAAGGCCCTCCCGATTGGCTCGTTGACTGACAGGAGTACAAAGTCCCTTCCAATTGGCCCATTCACCGACAGGAGTACAAAGGCACACCTGATTGGCTCGTTCACTGACAGGAGTACAAAGGCCCTCCCGATTGGCTCGTTCACTGACAGGAGTACAAAGGCCCTCCCGATTGGCTCGTTGACCGACAGGAGTACAAAGGCCCTCCCGATTGGCTCATTCACCGACAGGAGTACAAAGGCACACCTGATTGGCTCGTTCACTGACAGGAGTACAAAGGCCCTCCCGATTGGCTCGTTCACTGACAGGAGTACAAAGGCCTCAGTGATAGGCTCATTTATCGGAGCCCATGTGACAACCCCACCAATTGGCTCATCGGCTCACAAGAGGACATGGCCTCCCCTGATTGGCTGGTTGGCTCACACGAGGGCAAAGGCTCTGCCGATGGGCGACCCCACTGCAAAGCCTCCCCTGATTGGTCCGCTGGCTCACGGCAACCCGGAGGCCCCAGTGATCGAGTCCGCGATTGGCCCCCGTCTACCGGAACCGTCCATTGGCTCATTGACTACAAAGCCGACCGCGATTGGCTCGTCACAGCGCACCAGTCAAAAGGCCCCAGCAATCGAGTCTCTGATTGGCCCCGGTGTATCGGACCCATTGATTGGCTCATTGGCTGATGCCAGTAGAAAACCTCCTCTGATTGGCTCACCCGGTGACATCGAGACACACTTCTCAATGATGGAGTCTCTGATTGGCCCCAGTGTACTGGGCCCATCTATTGGTTCACATACTGCAAAACCTCCTCTGATTGGCCCATCCAGTATAATGCTTCCTCCTATTGGTTCGTTGACCAACTCCGAGGCGTTTTCCTCAATGCTCGAGTCTCTGATTGGCCCCAGTGTATCGGCCCCATTGATTGGTTCATCCAGTTACACCAGCAGACAACCTCCTCTGATTGGCTCGATGATGCACACTGGTAGAACGCCTTCTCTGATTGGCTCGATGATGCACACTGGTAGAACGCCTTCTCTGATTGGCTCGATGAGGCACACCCGTAGAAAACATCCTCTGATTGGCTCGTTGGCCAACTCCAAGGCGTTTTCCTCAATGCTGGAGACTATGATAGGCCCCAGAGTATCGGCTCCATTGATTGGTTCATCCAGCTACACCAGCAGAAAGCCTCCTCTGATTGGCTCACCCAGTGACACCAAGCCATACCCCTCAATGATGGAGTCTCTGATTGGCCCCAGTGTATTGGGCCCATCTATTGGCTCACACATTACAAAACCTCCGATGATTGGCCCATCCAGTATGATGCTTCCTCCTATTGGTTCGTTGACCAACTCCGAGTTGTTTTCCTCAATGCTCGAGTCTCTGATTGGCCCCAGATTATCGGCCCCATTGATTGGTTCATCCAGCTACACCGGTAGGCAAATTCCTCTGATTGGCTCACCCAGTGACACCGAGACACACTTCTCAATGATGGAGTCTCTGATTGGCCCCAGTGTATTGGGCCCATCTATTGGTTCACATACTGCAAAACCTCCTCTGATTGGCCCATCCAGTATAATGCTTCCTCCTATTGGTTCGTTGACCAACTCCGAGGCGTTTTCCTCAATGCTCGAGTCTCTGATTGGCCCCAGTGTATCGGCCCCATTGATTGGTTCATCCAGTTACACCGGTAGACAAACTCCTCTGATTGGCTCGTTGGCTGATGCCAGTAGAAAATCTCCTCTGATTGGTTCATCCGCTGACACAGGTACAAAACCTCTACCCATTGGCTCATCAAAGCGCGCCAGCAAGAAGGCCCCGGCGATCGAGACTCCGATTGGCCCCAGTGCATCAGACCCTTTGAGTGGTTCATCAGCTACAAAACCTCCTCTGATTGGCCCACTGGCTCAAACCAGTACAAAACCTCTTCTGATTGGCCCAGTGGCTCACACCAGTACAAAACCTCCTCTGATTGGCTCACTCACTAGCACCAGTACAAAACCTCCTCTGATTGGCTCACTGGGTGACACCAGTACAAAACCTCCTCTGATTGGTCCACTGGCTCACACTAGTACAAAACCTTCTCTGATTGGCTCACTCACTAGCACCTATACAAAACCTCCTCTGATTGGCTCACTGAGTGACACCACTACAAAGCCTCCTCTGATTGGCTCGCTGGCTCACACCAGTACAAAACCTCCTCTGATTGGCTCACTGGCTCACACCAGTACAAAACCTCCTCTGATTGGCTCACTGGCTCACACCAGTACAAAGCCTCCTCTGATTGGCCCACTGGCTCACACCAGTACAAAACCTCCTCTGATTGGCTCACTCACTAGCACCTATACAAAGCCTCCTCTGATTGGCTCATTGGCTCACACCAGTACAAAACCTCCTCTGATTGGCTCACTGGCTCACACCAGTACAAAACCTCCTCTGATTGGCTCATTGGCTCACACCAGTACAAAACCATCTCTGATTGGCTCATTGGCTCACACCAGTACAAAACCATCTCTGATTGGCTCATTGGCTCACACCAGTACAAAGACTCCTCTGATTGGCTCATTGGCTCACACCAGTACAAAACCATCTCTGATTGGCTCACTGGCTAGCACCATTACAAAACCATCTCTGATTGGTTCACTGGTTCACACCAGTACAAAGCCTCCTCTGATTGGTTCATTGGCTCACACCAGTACAAAACCATCTCTGATTGGCTCATTGGCTCACACCAGTACAAAGATGCCTCTGATTGGCTCATTGGCTCACACCAGTACAAAACCATCTCTGATTGGTTCACTGGTTCACACCAGTACAAAGCCTCCTCTGATTGGTTCATTGGCTCACACCAGTACAAAACCATCTCTGATTGGTTCACTGACTAGCACCATTACAAAACCATCTCTGATTGGCTCATTGGCTCACACCAGTGCAAAACCATCTCTGATTGGCTCATTGGCTCACACCAGTACAAAGACTCCTCTGATTGGCTCATTGGCTCACACCAGTACAAAACCATCTCTGATTGGCTCATTGGCTAGTACAAAACCATCTCTGATTGGCTCATTGGCTCACACCAGTACAAAGACTCCTCTGATTGGCTCATTGGCTCACACCAGTACAAAACCATCTCTGATTGGCTCACTGGCTCACACCAGTACAAAGCCTCCTCTGATTGGCTCATTGGCTCACACCAGTACAAAACTTCCTCTGATTGGCTCACTGACTCACACTAGTACAAAGTCATCTCTGATTGGCTCACTGAGTGACACCAGTACAAAACCTCCTCTGATTGGCCCACTGACTAGCACCAGTAAAAAGCCTCCTCTGATTGGCTCACTGGCTGACGCCAGTACAGAATCTCCTCTGATTGATTCATGGGCACAAAGCAGCCCATGGATCCCAGGGATCAAGTCTTTGATCCGCCCCAGTGTATCAGACCCTCCAATTGGTTCATCCAGGGAGACCAGTACCAAACCTCCTCTGATTGGCTCACTGACTCACACCAGTACAAAACCTCCTCTGATTGGCTTACTGACTAGCACCAGTAAAACAGCTCCTCTGATTGGTTCATGGGTACACAGCAGCCCAAAGATCCCAAGGATCAAGTCTTTGATCCGCCCCAGTGTATCAGGCCCTCCGATTGGTTCATCCAGTGACACCAATAGAAAACCTCCTCTGATTGGCTCATTTTCTCGCAGCAGGATAAAAGGTCCAATGTTTGGCACATTGCTTTACACCATTACACAGCCTCCTATGATTGGCTCATTGACTGATACCAGTACAACGTCGCCTATGATTGGCTCATTGGCTAACACCAGTACAACGTCTCCCATGATTGGCTCATTGACTGATACCAGTACAACGTCCCCTATGATTGGCTCATTAGCTAACACCAGTACAACGTCCCCTATGATTGGCTCATTGGCTAACACCAGTACAACGTCCCCTATGATTGGCTCATTAGCTAACACCAGTACAACGTCCCCTATGATTGGCTCATTGGCTAACACCAGTACAACGTCCCCTATGATTGGCTCATTAGCTAACACCAGTACAACGTCCCCTATGATTGGCTCATTGGCTAACTCCAATACAACATCCCCTATGATTGGCTCATTAACTAACACCAGTACAACGTCCCCTGTGATTGGCTCATTAACTAACACCAGTACAACGTCTCCCATGATTGGCTCATTGACTGATACCAGTACAACGTCCCCTATGATTGGCTCATTGGCTAACACCAGTACAACGTCCCCTATGATTGGCTCATTAACTAACACCAGTACAACGTCTCCCATGATTGGCTCATTGGCTAACACCAGTACAACGTCCCCTATGATTGGCTCATTGGCTAACACCAGTACACAGTCCCCTATGATTGGCTCATTGGCTAACACCAGTACAACGTCTCCCATGATTGGCTCATTGACTGATACCAGTACAACGTCCCCTATGATTGGCTCATTGGCTAACACCAGTACAACGCCCCCTGTGATTGGCTCATTAACTAACACCAGTACAACGTCTCCCATGATTGGCTCATTGGCTAACACCAGTACAACGTCCCCTATGATTGGCTCATTGGCTAACACCAGTACACAGTCCCCTATGATTGGCTCATTGGCTAACACCAGTACAACGTCCCCTATGATTGGCTCATTGGCTAACACCAGTACAACGTCCCCTATGATTGGCTCATTGGCTAACACCAGTACAACGCCCCCTGTGATTGGCTCATTAACTAACACCAGTACAACGTCCCCTATGATTGGCTCATTGGCTAACACCAGTACAACGTCCCCTATGATTGGCTCATTGGCTAACACCAGTACAACGTCCCCTATGATTGGCTCATCGCTTCACCCCAATGGAACGGGCCCCCTCATTGGCTCGGTGGTTGACTCCAGCGCAACTGACCTCCCTACAACAACCCAACTGATTGGCCCGCCAGCAGGCGCCGGTACGAAAGATCCCACAATGATTTGCTCGGCAGTCACCAGTGATCACTCTTCGAGTCTTTCTGGCCCCGTGATTGGCCCGTCAGTTAACCACAGTGCGCCATCTTGCTTTGAGCCCCCGACACCATCCCCATCCCTGGATAGATCGAACAGATCACAGGATGGATCATCACCCGATTACGCGATGGCAGCGTGGCCTAGTAGATCTCCAACTGATTATGGCACAGCCTCGTCGCCAAGTGGATCTCCGACTGCTAATGCTACAACGTCGCCGTCGACTGGATCACAAACCGGTGACGATATGACGTCACGATCAAGTGGATCGCCAATGGGTGACAGTGGATCCCCGGCAGATCACGGCACATCTTCGCCTAACGGATCTCCAGCAGATCACAATGCGTCTTGGCCTAATAGATCACCAACAGATTACAAAGCAGCAACATCACTGAATCAATCTCCAATAGATTACAACACAGCTTCACCATTGAACGGACCGCCAACAGATTACAGTGCATTGAACAGATCTCCAGTAGATTACAACGCAGCAACATCAGCAAACGGATCTCCAACAGATTACGATGCAGCACAATTGAATAGACCTCCAACAGGTTGCAACGTGGCACCACCACTGAATAGATCTCCAACAGATTACAACGGAGCACCATTGAATAGATCTCCAACAGATTACAACAGAGCACCATTGAATAGATCTCCAACAGATTACAACGGAGCACCATTGACTAGATCTCCTACAGGTAACAACAGAGCACCATTGACTAGATCTCCTACAGGTTACAACAGATCACCATTGACTACATCTCCTACAGGTTACAACAGATCACCATTGACTAGATCTCCAACATATTACAATGGATCACAATTGAATAGATATCCTACAGATTACAACAGAGCACCATTGACTACATCTCCTACAGGTTACAACAGAGCACCATTGACTAGATCTCCAACAGATTACAATGGATCACCATTGACTAGATCTCCTGCAGATTACACCAGATCACCATTGACTAGATCTCCAATATATTACAGTGGATCACAATTGAATAGATCTCCTACAGGTTACAACAGAGCACCATTGAATAGATCTCCAACAGATTACAACAGAGCACCATTGACTAGATCTCCTACAGGTTACAACAGATCACCATTGACTAGATCTCCTACAGGTTACAACAGATCACCATTGACTAGATCACCAGCATATTACAGTGGATCACAATTGAATAGATCTCCTACATATTACAACAGAGCACCATTGAATAGATCTCCAACAGATTACAACAGAGCACCATTGACTAGATCTCCTACAGGTTACAACAGATCACCATTGACTAGATCGCCAACATATTACAGTGGATCACAATTGAATAGATCTCCTACAGATTACAACAGAGCACCATTGAATAGATCTCCAACAGATTACAACAGATCACCATTGACTAGATCTCCAACATATTACAGTGGATCACAATTGAATAGATCTCCTACAGATTACAACAGAGCACCATTGAATAGATCTCCAACAGATTACAACAGAGCACCATTGAATAGATCTCCAACAGATTACAACAGATCACCATTGAATAGATCCCCTACAGATTACAACAGAGCACCACTGAATAGATCTCCTACAGATTACAACAGAGCACCATTGAATAGATCTCCACCAGATTACAACAGAGCACCACTGAATAGATCTCCTACAGATTACCACAGAGCACCATTGAATAGATCTCCACCAGATTATAACAGAGCACCTTTGAATAGATCTCCACCAGATTACAACAGAGCACCACTGAATAGATCTCCTACAGATTACAACAGAGCACCATTGAATAGATCTCCACCAGATTACAACAGAGCACCACTGAATAGATCTCCTACAGATTACAACAGAGCACCATTGAATAGATCTCCTACAGATTACAACAGAGCACCATTGAATAGATCTCCACCAGATTACAACAGAGCACCATTGAATAGATCTCCTACAGATTACAACAGAGCACCATTGAATAGATCTCCTACAGATTACAACAGAGCACCATTGAATAGATCTCCTACAGATTACAACAGAGCACCATTGAGTAGATCTCCAACAGATTACAACAGAGCACCATTGAATAGATCTCCTACAGATTACAACAGAGCACCATTGAATAGATCTCCAGCAGGTCCCAATGCAGCACAATTGAAGAGAACTCCAGTAGATCACAATGCAGTACTGTCATTGAATAGATCTCCTACAGATTACAATGCATCACCATTGAATAGATTCCCAACAGATTACAATGCAGCAGCTCCATTGAATAGATCTCCAACAGATTACAACAGGGCATCATTGAATAGATCCCCAACAGTTTACAATGTACCACAATTGAATAGATCCTCAACAGATTACAATGCATCACCATTGAATAGACCCCCAACAGATCACAATGCAGCATCGTCACTAGGTAGATCTTTAACAGATCGTAATACCACATCACCATTGAATAGATCTCCAACAGATTATAACAGAACAGCGTCACTGGTTAATTACAATGGATTTCCATTATTCAGCGGATCAGAATCTGATTACAATGCAGTGTCGCCACTGAATGGATCACCAACTGATCACAATACAGTGTCATCACTGAGTGGATCCCTCATTGGCCCCAACACAACAGCAGCACCAACCGGATCCCTCGCTGGCTCTGATGCAGCAACAGCACCAACTAGATCTCTGATGGGATCCAATGCAACAAATGAACAAGGTGGATCCCTAATTGCCCCCAAAACAAACACCAGCACAAATTCGATCCCCCATTAGATCAATACAACAACACACCAATTAGATCTCTGACTGGATCCACTTACAACAATGGAGAAACTGGATCCTCATTGGCTCCAATGCAACACAAACTAGATCCCTTGTTGATTCCAATGATATACAATTTGGAGCCCTCATTGGCTCTAAAGCGACGCAAACTGGATCCCTTATTGATCCCAATACAACACAAACCAGATCCCTCATTTGCTCCAATGCAACACAAAACAGATCCGTCACTGATCCCAAAACAACACAAATCAGATCCCTCATTGGCTCCGATGCAACACAAACTGGATCCTCATTGATCCCAAAACAAAACAAACCGGATCCCTCATTGGATCCAATGCGACACAAACTGGATCCCTCATTGGCACCAATACAATACCAGCACAAAATCAATCCCCCATTAGATCCATTACAACACCAGCACAAACTAGATCCCTCATTGGATCCAATTCAACAACAGCACCAATTAGACCTCTGACTGGATCCATTACAACACATGGGAGAAACTGGATCCCTCATCGATTCTGATGAAACACAAATCGGATCCCTCATTGGCCCCAATACAACACAAACTAGATCCCTTGATTCCAATGATATCAAACGAGATCCTTCATTGATCCCAGTACAACACAAACTGGATCCCTCGTTGATCCCAATACAACACAAACTGGATCCCTTGTTGATCCCAATACAACACAAACTGGATCCCTTATTGGCTCCATGCAACACAAACTGGATCATTCATTGTTCCCGGTACAACAGAACTGGATCCCTCATTGGCTCCAATGCAACACAAACTGGATCCCTCATTGGCTCAAATGAAACAGAAAATGGATCTCTCATTGCTCAAATGAAACACAACTGGATCCTCATCGATTCCAATGCGACACAGACTGGATCCCTCATCAGTCCCAATATAGCACAAACTGGATCCCTCATCAATTCCAATGCGACACAGACTGGATCCCTCATCAATCCCAATATAGCGCAAACTGGATCCCTCATCAATTCCAATGCGACACAGACTGGATCCCTCATCAATCCAATATAGCGCAACTGGATCCCTCATCGGTTCCAACAAAACACAGACTGGATCCCTCATCAATTCAATGGAACACAAACTGGATCCCACATCGGTTCCAACGAAACACAGACTGGATCCCTCATCGATTCCAATGCAACACGACTGGATCCCTCATTGATTCCAATGAAACGCGGACTGGATCCCTCGTCGATTCCAATATAACACAGACCGGATCCCTCGTCGATTCCAATGACACGCGGACGGGATCCCTCGTCGATTCCAATATAACACAGACTGGCTCCCTCGTCGATTCCAATGCAACACAGACCGGATCCCCCACTGGCTCCATGCAACGGGCACCAAAGCAACACCGGCCTCACTCCTCCGGGCGCCCTCCTGCCAGGGGCCTCACCCTTGCCCTCACTATCTACAGCACTGCCGCACTGCACTTCTAGAAGGTCGGACCGGAGGTTCAGAGCGAGGTGCCCCCTCTGTGTGTGTCTCTCTCTCTTTGCTCTCCCCCCACCCCCACCCCCACCCCCGCCCTGTGCAGGGGCCACTGACACGTCTCCGAGCGGGAACGGCTCTTGCTGTGCCTTTGCCCTGAGCTGGGCCACCGTTGAGAGAGGTCACTGATTTGGGGTTCACAGCCCCTTTCCTCCTCCTCCTCCCATCATCCCCTCCTCCCTCCGCTCGCTCCCAACTCCAGGGAGGTGGGTTGGAGAGGGGGAGGGGGGGTGGGGTGGGGGGGCACGGTGTGTGAGGGGGGGGGCACCAGGCAGAGCCTGGCAGGGGGGGGTTCGACCCTGTCTCACCGTGAATCCTGAAGCATTCTCAGCTCGATCTATTTGGGGGAGTTCGGGGGAGGGGGGGGCGCAGGGGGGGGGGTGGGGCTGCGACCCCCCCCCCCCCACCACCACCCCCCCCCCCCAGCATTGGGAGAGTAAGGGGGGGAAATGGGGGTGGGGTGGGGGGGGTGCGATCGCTGCTGCTGTGACACTGTCCCCATTTCAATGTGTTATTCTGTCTGACCCCCCCCCCACTCCCCTCCCCACCCCTCCACCCCCCCCCCCACCCCACACACACCCCCCCCCTCCACCCCACACACCTCCCCCCTCCACCCCACACACACTCCCCCCTCCACCCCCCCCACTCCCCCCCCTCCAACCCCTCCACCCCCCCACCCCACACACACCCCCACCCACACACACCCCTCCACCCCACACACTCCCCCCCTCCACCCCACACCCACACCCCCTCCACCCCACACACCCCCCCCACCCACACACCCCCCCACCCCACACACACCCCCCTCCCACACACACCCCCTCCACCCCACACACCCCTCACCCCACACACACTCCCCCCTCCACCCCCCCCACTCCCCCCCTCCACCCCCTCCACCCCCCCACTCCCCCCCCCTCCACCCCCCCCACCCCACACACCCCCCCACCCCACACACACCCCTCCACCCCACACACTCCCCCCCTCCACCCCACACACCCCCCCCCTCCCCACACACACCCCCCCCCACCCCACACACACCCCTCCACCCCACACACTCCCCCCCCTCCCCACACACCCCCCCACCCCACACACACCCCCCCTCCACCCCACACCCATCCCCACACACACCGCCCTCTCGCCCACCACCTCCACCTCCAACCCCCCACACCTCTCCCCCCCCTCCTCCCCCCACATCACCCCTAACACCCAACCCCTCCAACTCCCACACCTCCCGCCCCCCCCACCCCCCCCCACACATCCCTGTCCCCACACCACCACCAACCTCACACCCCTCCCCCTCAACCCCTCCATCCCTCCCACCACCGCCCCACCCCCCAACCCACCCCCCACCCCCAACACCACCCCCCACACCCCCCACACCCCCCACCCCTAAACCACCCCCCACACCCCCCACACCCCCCACCCCTAAACCACCCCCCACCCCCTACCCCCAAACCATCCCCCACACCCCCAACCCCAGAGCACCCCCCCCACACGCTCCCACCACCAAACCACCCCCACGCCCCACCCCCTCAACCCCTCCACCCCTTCCCGCCACCCCCACACCCCCAACCCCCACCATCCCCCCCTCCCCCCCGACCCCCTGACCCTCCCCTCCAGTACGTCCCACCCACCCCCCCACCACCCCACCCTCCTCCTCCTCAACACCCCGCCACCTCCACGCACACCCTCCCCTCCAGCACCCCCACACCTCCACCCTCTCCCCCCCCCCCCCCCCCCGCACCCCCCCCCATGATCCCCACACAGGGGGGCTGTACCCGTTAAACTTCCTGTTCAGACCATCGATCGACTTCCCATCCCTCCGGATCAGGATGGAGCCACGATGTGAGGCGGGGGGGGGGGGGTGGGGCGAGGGGGGGGGGATTGGGGGGGGGCGGGGAACAAGTTAATGGCGTTGTCTTGTGTCGAATTGTACGCGGAATTTGTGACGCGTCCTCAGGAGAAATCGATTCGATGATAAAATAAACCTGGAAACAAGTATCGTGGAAGGGAGCATTCGGGCAATAGCGATCATTATTTATGTGGGCTTATTTGCTCATTGGATGCAGGTGTCGTTGGCGGGAGAATGTTTATTGCCCATTCCCGAGGGCGTTTAGCCACAGTGGTGTGGCTCTGGAGTCACATGCAGGCCAGACGAGGGTAAGATTTCCTTCCCTGAAGGGGCACCCCCCCACAGTCACTGGTCATCGCTAATTCCAGATTCTCCCAAAAGTTCTGACTTGACGGGAAACTGTTCTAGATCCCGACTGGCTTCTCGTCTGAGGTCCGGTCGGGAATCCATTGAAAGCCCAGGGAGGGGTGGGGTGGGGTGGGGGGGGGGGGGGTGGGGAGCCTATTTGCGCAGGAGCTGTACGATTCTGGAAATCGGCACAGTGGCCCCGATCTGTCAGTCTCCCCATTCGCTGCCCCCCCCCCCACGCAGTGCTAACCCTCCAGCACCAGTCACCGCGCACCCCCCCCCCCCATGGCCCATTCACGCCCCTCCCTCACCCACCCACAACAATTCTTGGGCCAGCCCCCATCTCCCCCTCAGTCCGGAGTGCGCCCCGATGCCCACCACCCCCTCCCCGCAGTGTACCTGTACACCCAGATCCCTCTGCCTATCAATACTCTGTGTACCTGTACGCCCAGATCCCTCTGCCTATCGATACTCTGTGTACCCGTACGCCCAGATCCCTCTGCCTATCGATACTCTGTGTACCTGTACGCCCAGATCCCTCTGCCTATCGATACTCATGTGTACCCTGTACGCCCAGATCCCTCTGCCTATCGATACTCTGTGTACCTGTACGCCCAGATCCCTCTGCTATCGATACTCTGTGTACCTGTACGCCCAGATCCCTCTGCCTATCAATACCCT
>NW_027651016.1:0-28135 GCF_965287045.1 Carcharhinus amblyrhynchos
CACTCCGCGCCCCCCTCACTCCGCACCCCCCTCACTCCCGCGCCCCCCTCACTCTGCACCCCCCTCACTCCGCACCCCCCTCACTCCGCACCCCCCTCACTCCGCACCCGCCTCACTCCGCACCCTCCTCACTCCGCACCCCCCTCACTCCGCGCCCCCCCTGTCTACTGCAGCCTTTTTGTTCTCCCGCGCTCCCTTCCCGACTGCCCCCACGACTAGCTCCCGCTACGGAAAGCGAAAAACCCGCGATCCGGCAATCGAGAGAAAAAAAACTAACTCACAAATTCAAAGACTCAGCAGCCACCAAGTTCACTGCTCCGAGACGAATGAGCTTGCTGGGCTTGAATCAATAAGTTGGTGGGTGGAAATCTCTTATTCTGAGGGCTGGGATGGGCTGTTAGCAAAACAAACAGAGAGACTGGGGTGGAAGGCAAGGATCTCATTGACTTATAGAGTCCCTGCAGGGCTGAAAGAGGCCATTCAGCCCATCCAGTCTGCATTAACCACAATCCTAGCCAGCCCCTATCCCCATAACTTCACATATTTACTCTGCTAGGCCCCTGACACTAAGGTGCAATTTCACATCGCCAATTCACCGAACCCACACATCTTTCAGGCTGTGGGAGGAAACCGGAGCACCCGGAGGAAACCCACACAGACACAGGGAGAACGTGCAGACTCCACAGCAGGGTTCTGAGGAATGTGGAGGAACAGAGAGATCTTGGGGCTCATATCCACAGATCTCTGAAGGTTGCCACTCAAGTGGATAGAGCCGTGAAGAAGGCTGACAGTGTGTTAGCGTTTATTAACAGGGGGTTTGAGTTTAAGAGCCGTGGGGTTATGCTGCAACTATACCGGACCTTGGTGAGACCACATTTGGAATATTGTGTTCAGTTCTGGTCACCTCATTATAAGAAGGATGTGGAAGCATTGGAGAGAGTGCAGAGGAGATTTACCAGGATGCTGCCTGGTTTGGAGGGTAGGTCTTATGAGGAAAGGTTGAGGGAGCTGAGGCTTTTCTCTTTGGAGATGAGGAGGATGAGAGGCGGCTTAATAGAGGTTTATAAGATGGAGGGGGATTGATAGAGTGGACGTGCAGAGACTATTTCCTCGGGTGGATGTAGCTGTTACTAGGGGATGTAACTATAAGGGTCATGGTGGGAGATATAGGAGGGATGTCCGAGGTAGATTCTTCACTCAGAGAGTGGTTGGGGTGTGGAATGCACTGCCTGCTGTGATAGTAGAAAATGCAGATGTATGGGATTGAGGGTAATCTAGGAAGTTGGATCAGGAATTGGCTGGCGGATAGGAGACAGAGGGTGGTGGTGGATGGTAAATATTCATCATGGAGTTCAGTTTCGAGTGGTGTGCCTCAGGGATCTGTTTTGGGGCCACTGCTGTTTGGAATTTTTATTAATGATCTGGATGAGGGTATAGTTGGGTGGATTAGTAAATTTGCTGATGACACCAAAGTCGGAGGTGTGGTAGATTGTGAGGAAGGGTGTCATAGTTTGCAGGGAGACTTGGACAGGTTGCAGAGCTGGGCCGAGAGGTGGCGGATGGAGTTTAATGCGGAGAAGTGTGAGGTAATTCACTTTGGTAGGAATAACAGATGTGTTGAGTATAGGGCTAACGGGAGGACTTTGAATAGTGTGGATGAACAGAGGGATCTAGGTGTGTGTGTACATAGATCCCTGAAAGTTGGGAGTCAAGTAGATAAGGTTGTTAAGAAGGCATACGGTGTCTTGGCGTTTATTGTAGGGGATTGAATTTAGGAGTCGCAGCGTCATGTTGCAACTGTACACAACTCTGGTGCGGCCGCACTTGGAGTATTGTGTGCAGTTCTGGTCCCCACATTACAGGAAGGATGTGGAGGCTTTGGAGAGGGTGCAGAGGAGGTTTACCAGGATGTTGCCTGGTATGGAGGGGAGGTCCTATGAGGAGAGACTGAGGGATTTGGGGTTGTTTTCGTTAGAAAGAAGGCGGCTAAGAGGGGACCTTATTGAAACATATAAGATGATTAGAGGTTTAGATAGGGTGGACAGTGATAGCCTTTTTCCTCGGATGGAGAAAGCTAGCACGAGGGGGCATGGCTTTAAATTAAGGGGGGGTAGTTATAGGACGGATGTCAGGGGTAAGTTCTTTACCCAGAGGGTGGTGAGGGATTGGAATGCCCTGCCTGCTGCGGTTGTAATTGCGCCTAGTTTGGGGGCGTTTAAGAGATCCGTGGATAGGTTTATGGATGAAAAGGGATTGGTTTAGGTTAGAGGGTCATTGCTTTTTAACTGGTCGGCGCAACATCGTGGGCCGAAGGGCCTGTTCTGCGCTGTAATGTTCTATGTTCTATGTTCCACACAGACATTGATGCAAGGCAGGAATCGAACCCGGTTCCCTGGCGCTGTGAGACAGCAGCGCTAACCCACTGTGTCACCGTGCCCCCCCCGGGGATCAAACCCGGATCCCTGGCGCTGTGAGACAGCAGTGCTAACCCACTGTGCCACCGTGCCCCCCGGGAATCGAACCCGGGTCCCTGACGCTGTGAGACAGCAGTGCTAACCCACTGTGTCACCGTGCCCCCCCCGGGGATCAAACCCGGATCCCTGGCGCTGTGAGACAGCAGTGCTAACCCACTGTGCCACCGTGCCCCCCGGGAATCGAACCCGGGTCCCTGACGCTGTGAGACGGCAGTGCTAACCCACTGTGTCACCGTGCCCCCGGGAATCGAACCCGGGTCCCTGGCGCTGTGAGACGGCAGTGCTAACCCACTGTGCCACCGTGCCCCCCTGAGATAATCACACTGCAGACATCCACGCCTTGCAGATTTCATGCCTCGTGATATTATCACGAGATTATTAATCCAGGAGCTGAGTGAATATTCTGGGGACCCGGGTTCGAATCTACTGATGACCAGGAAACCATTGTCGAGTGTCGGAAAAACCCATCTGGGTCACTAATGTCCTTTCGGGAAGGAAATCTGCCATCCTTACTTGGTCTGGCCTACACGTGACTTCAGAATCAGAGCAATGTGGGTGACTCTCAACTTCTGTAGGGCAGTGAGGGATGGGGAATAAATGTTGGCCCAGCGATGCCCATGTCCCACGAATGAATATTAACAAATCTTCTCTGCAATCTCTCCCTCCCTCCCTATTCTCTTCAGTCTGTGTCCCTCTGCTTCCTGAAGCTTCCCATCACTTTCTCCCCATTCTCCTGGGATCCCTGCCCACTCCCAGGTGATTCTGAGCACCTCGATTCAATCTGTCCCTGAACGGCTGGGGTTCCCGGGAGAGAGATCCCACTTTCCCTCTCTCACTCTCTCAGCCTTGCTGCTCGGTCTGTCGGGATTGCAGTTTGGGGCAGTGTGGGGGGTGTTTAATACACTTTCACATCTGGACACCCCACTCCAGCCACTCCCAGAGGATTCACAGCACAATGTGATCCCACCCTGCCCCTTCCCTACCCCTCAGTCAATCAATCTCCTTTGGAGGTCAGACTCACAGGTTAGGCACAGGAGCAGACTGGAGATGGAGCGATACAAAAGAATGTTCTAGTTGAAGATCAGGAGCCTCAGGACGTTCCTGGGAATTAATAGATTCCTATCAGTCATCCAACAAATTTTAAGACTCACCTTGTCACTTATGTTGGAGCTGTTGGGGATCTTCCGTGTCTGTCTGTATCGTCTGTGTATGTTTATTGATGTCTCCTTTTTATATCCACAGGTGATTCTGTCCGCCTTGTTGGCCAGCATGGGGCATACACGCGGTGGGTCGTGCGAGGGCTGCTCTTGGATGTTGTTTCGAGAGTTGCCGAGTGCTTCACGTCGTTAGTGTACGTTAAACTGGACCAACCAACAGGCAACACGACAGCTCAGTGACTATCACTGTTCACTGTGCAGTTACAGGGACCCGGGTTGGATCTCCGGCTCGGATCAGTGTCTGTGGGAGTTTGCGCATTCTCCCCGTGCTTGCGTGGGTTTTCTCCGGGTGCTCCGGTTTCCTCCCACACCCCAAAAACCTGCTTCTTGTGCTGATTGGCGTCAATAAATTGTCTCTAAATTGGATCTCCCTCAATCTGCCGTACATCTCACTCCCGAAATCTGCTCCCCTTTATTGTGGAGTCCACTAGACAGAGACGAAGATGTCGCTGATCGGAGGAAGACTGGAATGAGGCACTGACTGAGGGTTAAAATGGGCAGCATGGGCTTGTCGGGCCGAAGGGCCTGTGTCCTCTGCTGTTCTTTGTTCCAGGATTGGCTTCGGAACAAACTTCCTACAATCTCCATCGGACTGGGGATGGGGACAGAGTAAAGACCCTGTCACAGGAGGCAGTGTGAGTCAGGGGGAATGGTGAAGGGGGGTGTGTGTGAGGGGGAGTGTGAGAGGGAGTGTGTGTGAGGGTGTGTGTGTGCGGGTGTGTGTGAGGGGGTGTGTGTGTGAGGGGGTGTGTGAGGGGGAGTGTGTGTGTGTGTGAGGGTGTGTGTGTGTGTGTGTGCGCGGGTGTGTGGGGGGGTGTGTGTGTGTGTGTGCGGGTGTGTGTGTGGGGGGGTGTGTGTGTGTGTGAGGGTGTGTGTCGGGGGTGTATGTGTGTGTGTGTGTGTGTGTGTGTGTGAGGCGGGTGCTTTCACTGTGACAGTGAGCGGGTCTGTCTGTCTGTCTGAGCGAGGGGGACTTTCCAAAGAGAGAAAGAGAAAGAGTTTGGGTTTACAGAGTTCCGTCTGTCCCTGGGAATATTCTGGGCAAATACAATCCGGGGGGATAGGACCCACACACTCCCCCTCACACACACCCTCACACACACACACTCCCCCTCACACACCTTCACACATACACACACTCCCCCTCACACACCCACACACTCCCCCTCACACACACCCTCACACACCCACACACTCCCCCTCACACACACCCTCACACACCCACACTCTCCCCCTCACACACACCCTCACACACATACACACTCCCCCTCACACACACCCTCACACACCCACACACTGCCCCTCACACACACCCTCACACACTCCCTCACACACACCCTCACACACAATACACACTCCCCCTCACACACACCCTCACACACATACACACTCCCCCTCACACACACCCTCACACACATACACACTCCCCCTCACACACACCCTCACACACACACACACTCCCCCTCACACACACCCTCACACACATACACACTCCCCCTCACACACACCCTCACACACACACACACTCCCCCTCACACACACCCTCACACACACACACACTCCCCCTCACACACACCCTCACACACATACACACTCCCTCTCACACACACCCTCACACACATACACACTCCCCCTCACACACACCCTCACACACATACACACTCCCCCTCACACACACCCTCACACACACACACACTCCCCCTCACACACACCCTCACACACACACACACTCCCCCTCACACACACCCTCACACACACACACACTCCCCCTCACACACACCCTCACACACATACACACTCCCCCTCACACACACCCTCACACACATACACAGTCCCCCTCACACACACCGTCACACATACACACACTCCCCCTCACACACACCGTCACACATACACACACTCCCCCTCACACACACCCTCACACACATACACACTCCCCCTCACACACACCCTCACACACACACACTCCCCCTCACACACACCCTCACACACACACACACTCCCTCTCACACACACCCTCACACACATACACACTCCCCCCACACACACCCTCACACACACCCTCACACACACACACACTCCCCCTCACACACACCTTCACACATACACACACTCCCCCTCACACACCCACACACTCCCCCTCACACTCCCCCTCACACACACCTTCACACATACACACACTCCCCCTCACACACCCACACACTCCCCCTCACACACACCCTCACACACCCACACTCTCCCCCTCACACACACCCTCACACACATACACACTCCCCCTCACACACACCCTCACACACCCACACACTCCCCCTCACACACACCCTCACACACTCCCTCACACACACCCTCACACACATACACACTCCCCCTCACACACACCCTCACACACAACCTCACACTCCCTCACACACACCCTCACACACACACACACTCCCCCTCACACACACCCTCACACACATACACACTCCCCCTCACACACGCCCTCACACACACACACACACAACCTCCCCCTCACACACACCCTCACACACAAACACACACACTCCCCCTCACACACACACACAGCCTCACACATACACTCCCCCTCACACACACTCCCCCTCACACACACACACACATACACACCCTCACACACACATACATTCCCCATCACACACAAACACTCCCCCTCACATACACTCCCCCCTCACACACACACATTCATATACACACACACTCCCCCTCACACATACACATACACACACATACATACACTCCCCCTCACTCACACACTCCCCCTCACACACACACACACACACACACACACTCCCCATCACACAGACACACACACACACTCTCCCCCTCACACACACACATACACACACACACGCAGACACATACATACATACACACACTCCCCATCACACACTCACAATCCCCCTCGCACACACACACAGACACACACATACATACATACACACACTCCTCCTCACACACACATAAATACACACACACGGACACACACTGACACACACACACACGCAAACACAGACACACACACTCACTCACACACTTACACACGCAGACACACACACATTCACACATGCACACTAACACATACTCACACGCACACATACATGCTCACACACATGTGCACAAACACACACAAACAAACACGTGCGTGTACACACACGCACAAGGACACACACACACAGAAACACACACACACGTACACTCCCTCTCTCACACAGACACACTCCCCCTCACACACACACACCCTCACATACACACATTCCCCATCACACACAAACACTCCCCCTCACACACACCCTCACACACACACACACACTCCCTCTCACACATTCCCCCTCAGACACTCCCCCTCACACACACTCCCCTTCACACACACACACACTCTCACACACACACTCCCCCTCACACACACACATACACCCCCTCACACACACCCTCACACACACACACACACACATGCCAACCTCACACACACACTCCCCCTCACACACACACAGACTCCCTGTCACACATACACACACTCCCCCTCATACACACACACACACACTCCCCCTCACACTGACACACAATCACCCTCACACATACACACACTCTCCACCACACAGACACACACACACACTCTCCCCCTCACACACACACACACACATATACACACACACGCAGACACATACATACATACACACACTCCCCATCACACACACACATTCCCCCTCGCACACACACACACGCACACACATACATACATACACACACTCCTCCTCACACACACATACACACACACACATTCACAGGCACTCACACAGACACACAGAGACACACACACACTCCCCCTCACAAACATACACACACACATGCACATACACTCAAACGCAAACACAGACACACACACTCACACATTCACACACACACACTAACACATACACACTAACACATGCACACACACATGCACACGCACAAACACATACATGCACACACACACATTCACATGCACACACACAGGTGCGCACACAGAGAGAGAGAGAAAGACAGAGAGTGTGTGGGGTGGGGGACAGGGTGATTCCCACCTCAATATCTGATTGTCAGAAAAGAAACTCAATTCAATGCAGCCAATCAGAACAAATACAAAAAGTCTGACACATCAAAATCCTGAAAAAATTAAGGTTTCAACTAGAAATGAAAGCAAAACACCTCAAACCCAATAAACACTCCCCGGACGGGGACAGCACGGGGTTAGATAAAGAGTAAAGCTCCCTTTACACTGTCCCCCCATCAAACACTCCCAGGACAGGTACAGCACGGGGTTAGATACAGAGTAAAGCTCCCTCTACACTGTCCCCCCAATCAAACACTCCCAGGACAGGTACAGCACGGGGTTAGATACAGAGTAAAGCTCCCTCTACACTGTCCCCCATCAAACACTCCCAGGACAGGTACAGCACGGGGTTAGATACAGAGTAAAGCTCCCTCTACACTGTCCCCCATCAAACACTCCCAGGACAGGTACAGCACGGGGTTAGATACAGAGTAAAGCTCCCTCTACACTGTCCCCCATCAAACACTCCCAGGACAGGTACAGCACGGGGTTAGATACAGAGTAAAGCTCCGTCTACACTGTCCCCATCAAACACTCCCAGGACAGGTACAGCACGGGGTTAGATACAGAGTAAAGCTCCCTCTACACTGTCCCCCCATCAAACACTCCCAGGACAGGTACAGCACGGCGTTAGATACAGAGTAAAGCTCCCTCTACACTGTCCCCCCATCAAACACTCCCAGGACAGGTACAGCACGGGGTTAGATACAGAGTAAAGCTCCCTCTACACTGTCCCCCCATCAAACACTCCCAGGACAGGTACAGCACGGGGTTAGATACAGAGTAAAGCTCCCTCTACACTGTCCCCATCAAACACTCCCAGGACAGGTACAGCACGGGGTTAGATACAGAGTAAAGCTCCCTCTACACTGTCCCCCCATCAAACACTCCCAGGACGGGTACAGCACGGGGTTAGATACAGAGTAAAGCTCCCTTTACACTGTCTCCCCATCAAACACTCCCAGGACAGGTACAGCACGGGGTTAAATACAGAGTAAAGCTCCCTCTACACTGTCCCCCCATCAAACATCCCCAGGACAGGTAAAGCACGGGGTTAGATACAGAGTAAAGCTCCGTCTACACTGTCCCCATCAAACACTCCCAGGACAGGTACAGCACGAGGTTAGATACAGAGTAAAGCTCCGTCTACACTGTCCCCATCAAACACTCCCAGGACAGGTACAACACAGGGTTAGATACAGAGTAAACCTCCCTTTACACTGTCCCCCATCAAACACTCCCAGGACAGGTACAGCACGGGGTTAGATAAAGAGTAAAGCTCCCTTTACACTGTCTCCCCATCAAACACTCCCAGGACAGGTACAGCACGGGGTTAGATACAGAGTAAAGCTCCCTCTACACTGTCCCCCATCAAACACTCCCAGGACAGGTACAGCACGGGGTTAGATACAGAGTAAAGCTCCCTCTACACTGTCCCCACATCAAACACTCCCAGGACAGGTACAGCACGGGGTTAGATACAGAGTAAAGCTCCCTCTACACTGTCCCCCATCAAACACTCCCAGGACAGGTACAGCACGGGGTTAGATACAGAGTAAAGCTCTCTCTACACTGTCCCCACATCAAACACTCCCAGGACAGGTACAGCACGGGGTTAGATACAGAGTAAAGCTCCGTCTACACTGTCCCCATCAAACACTCCCAGGACAGGTACAGCACGGGGTTAGATACAGAGTAAAGCTCCCTCTACACTGTCCCCACATCAAACACTCCCAGGACAGGTACAGCACGGGGTTAGATACAGAGTAAAGCTCCCTCTACACTGTCCCCCATCAAACACTCCCAGGACAGGTACAGCACGGGGTTAGATACAGAGTAAAGCTCCCTCTACACTGTCCCCATCAAACACTCCCAGGACAGGTACAGCACGGGGTTAGATACAGAGTAAAGCTCTCTCTACACTGTCCCCCCCATCAAACACTCCCAGGACAGGTACAGCACAGGGTTAGATACCGAGTAAAGCTCCCTCTACACTGTCCCCCCATCAAACACTCCCAGGACAGGTACAGCACGGGGTTAGATACCGAGTAAAGCTGATACCGGAGCTGATACCGAGTAGGCTGATACCGGAGTTGAGGGGATTGAGCTATGAGGAGAGGCTGAATAAACTAGGCTTGTACTCGTTAGAGTTTAGAAGAATGAGGGGAGATCTCATTGAGACGTATAAGATGATGAATGGGATGGATAGGATAGAGGTGGAGAGACTCTTCCCGCTCAAAAAAGACAGTAGGACTAGGGGGCACAGCCTCAAGATAAAGGGGAGGCGGTTTAGAACGGAGTTGAGGAGGAACTTCTTCACTCAAAGGGTGGTGAATCTCTGGAATTCTCTGCCCGTTGAAGTGGTGGAGGCTGCCTCGCTAAATATTTTTAAGAAGCGGGTTGATGGGTTTTTGATAAGAGAAGGGATTGAGGGTTATGGGGAGAGGGCGGGAAAGTGGAACTGAGCCACGACAGATCAGCCATGATCTTATTGAATGGCGGGGCAGGCTCGAAGGGCTAGATGGCCTACTCCTGCTCCTATTTCTTATGTTCTTATGTTCTTATGTTCTTAAAGCTCCCTCTACACTGTCCCCCCATCAAACACTCCCAGGACAGGTACAGCACGGGGTTAGATACAGAGTAAAGCTCCCTCTACACTGTCCCCCATCAAACACTCCCAGGACAGGGACAGCACGGGGTTAGATACAGAGTAAAGCTCCCTCTACACTGTCCCCCATCAAACACTCCCAGGACACGTACAGCACGGGGTTAGATACAGTGCAGCCAATCAGAATAAAGACAAAAAATCTGACACATCAGTATCCTGGCAGAGTGAAAAATTTCAGGTTTCTTCTCGAAATGAAAGCAAAACACCTCAAACCCAATAAACACTCCCAGGACAGGGCAGCACAGGGTTAGATACAGAGTAAACCTCCCTTTACACTGTCCCCCATCAAACACTCCCAGGACAAGTACAGCACGGGGTTAGGTACAGAGTAAAGCTCCCTCTACACTGTCCCCCCATCAAACACTCCCAGGACAGGTACAGCACAGGGTTAGATACACAGTAAAGCTCCCTCTACACTGTCCCCCCATCAAACACTCCCTGGACAGGTACAGCACGGGGTTAGGTACAGAGTAAAGCTCCCTCTCCACTGTCACCCATCAAATACATGAATGTAGCTGAGGAGGACACTGGGGTGCAGGGGTGTAAAATAGATAGTATTGCAGTTATACGGGGGATGTGCTGGATATTCTAGAGGGTTTGAAAATAGATAAGTCCCCTGGTCCGGATGGGATTTACCCTAGGATTCTCTGGGAGGCAAGAGAGGTGATTGCAGAGCCTCTGGCTCTGATCTTCAGGTCGTCGTTGGTCTCTGGTATAGTACCGGAAGATTGGAGGACAGCAAATGTTGTCCCATTGTTTAAGAAGGGGAGCAGAGACTTCCCTGGGAATTATACACCGGTGAGCCTTACTTCTGTGGTGGGTAAGGTTTTGGAAAGGATTATTAGAGACAGGATTTATAGTTATTTGGAGAGTAATGAATTGATTAGAGACAGTCAGCATGGTTTTGTAGCGGGTAGGTCGTGCCTTACTAACCTTATTGAGTTTTTTGAGAAAGTGACCAAAGAGGTGGATGGGGGTAAGGCAGTTGACGTGGTGTATATGGATTTTAGTAAGGCGTTTGATAAGGTTCACCATGGTAGGCTTCTGCAGAAATTGCAGATGTATGGGATTGAGGGTAATCTGGGAAATTGGATCAGGAATTGGCTAACGGATAGGAGACAGAGGGTGGTGGTTGATGGTAAATATTCGTCATGGAGTTCGGTTACGAGTGGTGTGCCTCAGGGATCTGTTTTGGGGCCACTGCTGTTTGTAATTTTTATTAATGATCTGGATGAGGGTATAGTTGGGTGGATTAGTAAGTTTGCTGATGACACCAAAGTCGGAGGTGTGGTAGATTGTGAGGAAGGGTGTCATAGTTTGCAGGGTGACTTAGAAAGGTTGCAGAGCTGGGCCGCGAGGTGGCGGATGGAGTTTAATGCGGAGAAGTGTGAGGTAATTCACTTTGGTAGGAATAACAGATGTGTCGAGTATAGGGCTAACGGGAGGACTCTGAATAGTGTGGAGGAGCAGAGGGATCTAGGTGTATGTGTACATAGATCCCTGAAAGTTGGGAATCAAGTAGATAAGGTTGTTAAGAAGGCGTACGGTGTCTTGGCGTTTATTGGTAGGGGGATTGAATTTAGGAGTCGCAGCGTCATGTTGCAACTGTACACAACTCTGGTGCGGCCGCACTTGGAGTATTGTGTGCAGTTCTGGTCCCCACATTACAGGAAGGATGTGGAGGCTTTGGAGAGGGTGCAGAGGAGGTTTACCAGGATGTTGCCTGGTATGGAGGGGAGGTCCTATGAGGAGAGACTGAGAGATTTGGGGTTGTTTTCGCTGGAAAGAAGGCGGCTAAGAGGGGATCTTATTGAAACATATAAGATGATTAGAGGTTTAGATAGGGTGGACAGTGATAGCCTTTTTCCTCGGATGGAGAAAGCTAGCACGAGGGGGCACGGCTTTAAATTAAAGGGGGGGTAGTTATAGGACTGATGTCAGGGGTAGGTTCTTTACCCAGAGGGTGGTGAGGGATTGGAATGCCCTGCCAGCTGCAGTTGTAAATGCGCCTAGTTTGGGGGCGTTTAAGAGATCTGTGGATAGGTTTATGGACGAAATGAGATTGGTTTAGATTACTGGGTTAGTGTTGTTTTTTTTTAAAAGCTGGTCGGCGCAACATCGAGGGGCGAAGGGCCTGTTCTGCGCTGTAATGTTCTATGTTCTATGTTCTAACACTCCCAGGACAGGTACAGCACAGGGTTAGATACAGAGTAAACCTCCCTTTACACTGTCCACATCAAACACTCCCAGGACAGGTACAGCACGGGGTTAGATACAGAGTAAAGCTCCCTCTACACTGTCCCCCATCAAACATCCCCAGGACAGGTAAAGCACGGGTTAGATACAGAGTAAAGCTCCCTCTACACTGTCCCCCATCAAACACTTCCAGGACAGGTACAGCACAGGGTTAGATACAGAGTAATGCTCCCTCTACACTGTTCCCCCATCAAACACTCCCAGGACAGGTACAGCACAGGGTTAGATACAGAGTAAAGCTCCCGCTACACTGTCCCCCATCAAACACTCTCAGGACAGGTACAGCACGGAGTTAGATACAGAGTAAAGCTCCCTCTACACTGTCCCCCCATCAAACACTCCCAGGACAGGTACAGCACGGGGTTAGATACAGAGTGAAGCTCCCTTTACACTGTCCACATCAAACACTCCCAGGACACGTACAGCACGGGGTTAGATACAGAGTAAACCTCCCTCTACACTGTCCCCCACCAAACACTCCCAGGACAGGTACAGCACGGGGTTAGATACAGAGTAAAGCTCCCTCTACACTGTCCCCCCATCAAACACTCCCAGGACAGGTACAACACAGGGTTAGATACAGAGTAAACCTCCCTTTACACTGTCCACATCAAACACTCCCAGGACAGGTACAGCACGGGGTTAGATACAGAGTAAAGCTCCCTCTACACTGTCCCCCATCAAACATCCCCAGGACAGGTAAAGCACGGGGTTAGATACAGAGTAAAGCTCCCTCTACACTGTTCCCCCATCAAACACTCCCAGGACAGGTACAGCACAGGGTTAGATACAGAGTAAAGCTCCCTCTACACTGTCCCCCATCAAACACTCCCAGGACAGGTACAGCACGGAGTTAGATACAGAGTAAAGCTCCCTCTACACTGTCCCCCCATCAAACACTCCCAGGACAGGTAAAGCACGGGGTTAGATAAAGAGTAAAGCTCCCTCTACACTGTCCCCATCAAACACTCCCAAGACAGGTACAGCACGGGGTTAGATACAGAGTAAAGCTCCCTCCATACTGTCCCCATCAAACACTCCCAGGACAGGTGCAGCACGGGGTTAGATACAGAGTAAAGCTCCCTCTACACTGTCCCCCATCAAACATCCCCAGGACAGGTAAAGCACGGGGTTAGATACAGAGTAAAGCTCCCTCTACACTGTCCCCCCATCAAACACTCCCAGGACAGGTACAGCACGGGGCTAGATACAGAGTAAAGCTCCCTCTACACTGTCCCCCCATCAAACACTCCCAGGACACGTACAGCACGGGGTTAGATACAGAGTAAAGCTCCCTCTACACTGTCCCCCAATCAAACACTCCCAGGACAGGTACAGCACAGGGTTAGATACAGAGTAAAGCTCCCTCTACACTGTGCCCCATCAAACACTCCCAGGACAGGTACAGCACGGGGTTAGATACAGAGTAAAGCTCCCTCTACACTGTCCCCCCATCAAACACTCCCAGGACACGTACAGCACGGGGTTAGATACAGAGTAAAGCTCCCTCTACACTGCCCCCCATCAAACACTCCCAGGACAGGTACAGCACGGGGTTAGATACAAAGTGAAGCTCCCTCTACACTGTCCCCCCATCAAACACTCCCAGGACAGGTACAGCACGGGGTTAAATACAGAGTAAAGCTCCCTCTACACTGTCCCCCCATCAAACATCCCCAGGACAGGTAAAGCACGGGGTTAGATACAGAGTAAAGCTCCCTCTGCACTGTCCCCCCATCAAACACTCCCAGGACAGGTACAGCACAGGGTTAGATACAGAGTAAAGCTCCCTCTACACTGTCCCCCCCATCAAACACTCCCAGGACAGGTACAGCACGGGGTTAGATACAGAGTAAAGCTCCCTCTACACTGTCCCCCCCATCAAACACTCCCAGGACAGGTACAGCATGGGGTTAGATACAGAGTAAAGCTCTCTCTACACTGTCCCCCCATCAAACACTCCCAGGACAGGTACAGCACGGGGTTAGATACAGAGTAAAGCTCCCTCTACACTGTCCCCATCAAACACTCCCAGGACAGGTACAGCACGGGGTTAGATACAGAGTAAAGCTCCCTCTACACTGTCCCCCCATCAAACACTCCCAGGACAGGTACAGCACAGGGTTAGATACAGAGTAAAGCTCCCTCTACACTGTCCCCATCAAACACTCCCAGGACAGGTACAGCACGGGGTTAGATACAGAGTAAAGCTCCCTCTACACTGTCCCCCCATCAAACACTCCCAGGACAGGTACAGCACGGGGTTAGATACAGAGTAAAGCTCCCTCTACACTGTCCCCCCATCAAACACTCCCAGGACACGTACAGCACGGGATTAGATACAGTGAGCCAATCAGAATAAAGACAAAAAATCTGACACATCAGTATCCTGGCAGAGTGAAAAATTTCAGGTTTCTTCTCGAAATGAAAGCAAAACACCTCAAACCCAATAAACACTCCCAGGACAGGGCAGCACAGGGTTAGATACAGAGTAAACCTCCCTTTACACTGTCCCCCATCAAACACTCCCAGGACAGGTACAGCACGGGGTTAGATACAGAGTAAAGCTCCCTCTACACTGTCCCCCCCATCAAACACTCCCAGGACAGGTACAGCACGGGGTTAGATACAGAGTAAAGCTCCCTCTACACTGTCCCCCCCATCAAACACTCCCAGGACAGGTACAGCACAGGGTTAGATACAGAGTAAAGCTCCCTCTACACTGTCCCCATCAAACACTCCCAGGACTGGTACAACACGGGGTTAGATACAGAGTAAACCTCCCTTTACACTATCCCCCCATCAAACACTCCCAGGACAGGGACAGCACGGTGTTAGATAGAGAGTAAAGCTCCCTCTACACTGTCCCCCCATCAAACACTCCCAGGACAGGTACAGCACGGGGTTAGATACAGAGTAAAGCTCCCTCTACACTGTCCCCCCATCAAACATTCCCATGGCAGGTAGAGCACGCGATAGATACAGAATAAAGCTCCCTCTACACTGTCCCCATCAAACACGCCCATGACTGGTACAGCACGGGGTTAGATACAGAGTAAAGCTCCCTCTACACTGTCCCCCCATCAAACACTCCCAGGACAGGGACAGCACGGGGTTAGATACAGAGTAAAGCTCCCTCTACACTGTCCCCATCAAACATTCCCAGGACAGGTACAGCACGGGGTTAGATACAGAGTAAAGCTCCCTCTACACTGTCCCCCCATCAAACACTCCCAGGACAGGTACAGCACGGGGTTAGATACAGAGTAAAGCTCACTCTACACTGTCCCCCCATCAAACACTCCCAGGACAGGTACAGCACGGGGTTAGATACAGAATAAAGCTCCCTCTACACTGTCCCCATCAAACACTCCCAGGACAGGTACAGCACGGGGTTAGATACAGAGTAAAGCTCCCTCTACACTGTCCCCCCATCAAACACTCCCAGGACAGGGACAGCACGGGGTTAGATACAGAGTAAAGCTCCCTCTACACTGTCCCCCATCAAACACTCCCAGGACACGTACAGCACGGGGTTAGATACAGTGCAGCCAATCAGAATAAAGACAAAAGATCTGACACATCAGTATCCTGGCAGAGTGAAAAATTTCCGGTTTCTTCTCGAAATGAAAGCAAAACACCTCAAACCCAATAAACACTCCCAGGACAGGGCAGCACAGGGTTAGATACAGAGTAAAGCTCCCTCTACACTGTCCCCCATCAAACACTCCCAGGACAGGTACAGCATGGGGTTAGATACAGAGTAAAGCTCCCTTTACACTGTCCCCCATCAAACACTCCCAGGACTGGTACAACACATGGTCAGATACAGAGTAAACCTCCCTTTACACTATCCCCCCATCAAACACTCCCAGGACAGGGACAGCACGGTGTTAGATAGAGAGTAAACCTCCCTCTACACTGTCCCTCCATCAAACACTCCCAGGGCAGGTAGAGCACGCGATAGATACAGAATAAAGCTCCCTCTACACTGTCCCCATCAAACACGCCCAGGACTGGTACAGCACGGGGTTAGATACAGAGTAAAGCTCCCTCTACACTGTCCCCCCATCAAACATTCCCAGGACAGGTACAGCACGGGGTTAGATACAGAGTAAAGCTCCCTCTACACTGTCCCCCCATCAAACACTCCCAGGTCAGGTACAGCACATGGTTAGATACAGAGTAAAGCTCCCTCTGCACTGTTCCCCATCAAACACTCCCTGGACAGGTACAGCACGGGGTTAGATACAGAGTAAAGCTCCCTCTACACTGTCCCCCATCAAACACTCCCAGGACAGGTACAGCACGGGGTTAGATACAGAGTAAAGCTCCCTCGACGCTGTCTCCCCATCAAACAGTCCCAGGACAAGTACAGCTTGGGTTAGATACAGGGTAAAGCTCCCTCTACACTGTCCCCCCATCAAACACTCCCAGGACACGCACAGCACGGGGTTAGATACAGAGTAAAGCCCCTCTACACTGTCCCCCATCAAACACTCCCAGGACAGGTACAGCACGGGGTTAGATACAAAGTGAAGCTCCCTCTACACTGTCCCCATCAAACACTCCCAGGACAGATACAGCACGGGGTTAGATACAGAGTAAAGCTCCCTCTAACTGTCCCCCCATCAAACACTCCCAGGACAGGTACAGCACGGGGTTAGATACAGAGTAAAGCTCCCTCTACACTGTCCCCCAGCAAACACTCCCAGGACAGTTACAGCACGGGGTTAGATACAGAGTAAAGCTCCCTCTACACTGTCCCCATCAAACACTCCCAGGACTGGTACAACACAGGGTCAGATACAGAGTAAACCTCCCTTTACACTGTCCCCCCATCAAACACTCCCAGGACAGGGACAGCACAGTGTTAGATAGAGAGTAAAGCTCCCTCTACACTGTCCCCCCATCAAACACTCCCAGGACAGGGACAGCACGGGGTTAGTTACAGAATAAAGCTCCCTCTACACTGTCCCCCCATCAAACACTCCCAGGTCAGGTCCAGCACAGGGTTAGATACAGAGTAAACCTCCCTTTCCACTGTCCCCCCATCAAACGCTCCCAAGACAGGTACAGCACGGGGTTAGATACAGAGTAAAGCTCCCTCTACACTGTCCCCCATCAAACACTCCCAGGACAGGTACAGCACGGGGTTAGATACAGAGTAAAGCTCCCTCGACACTGTCTCCCCATCAAACACTCCCAGGACAGGTACAGCTTGGGGTTAGATACAGAGTAAAGCTCCCTCTGCACTGTCCCCCATCAAACACTCCCAGGACGGGTACAGTATGGGGTTAGATACATAGTAAATCTCCCTCTACACTGTCCCCCCATCAAACACTCCCAGGTCAGGTACAGCACAGGGTTAGATACAGAGTAAGGCTCCCTCTACACTGTCCCCCCATCAAACACTCCCAGGACAGGGACAGCACGGGGTTAGATACAGAGTAAAGCTCCCTCTACTCTGTCCCTCCGTCAAACACTCCCAGGACAGGCACAGCACGGGGTTAGATACAGAGTAAAGCCCCCTCTACACTGTCCCCCTATCAAACACTCCCAGGACGGGTACAGCACGGGGTTAGATACAGAGTAAAGCTCCCTCTACACTCTCCCCCCATCAAACACTCCCAGGACAGGTACAGCACAGGGTTAGATACAGAGTAAAGCTCCCTTTACACTGTCCCCCCATCAAACACTCCCAGGACAGGTACAGCACGGGGTTAGATACAGAGTAAAGCTCCCTCTACACTGTCCCCCATCAAACACTCCCAGGACAGGTACAGCACGGGGTTAGATACAGAGTAAAGCTCCCTCTACACTGTCCCCCATGTGTTGGATATTCTAGAAGGGTTGAAAATAGATAAGTCCCCTCGTCCAGACGGGATTTACCCTAGGATTCTATGGGAGGCAAGAGAAGTGATTGCAGAGCCACTGGCTCTGATCTTCAGGTCGTCGTTGATCTCTGGTATAGTACCGGAAGATTGGAGGACAGCGAATGTTGTCCCATTGTTTAAGAAGGGGAACAGAGACTTCCCTGGGAATTATAGACCAGTGAGTCTTACTTCTGTAGTGGGCAAGGTTTTAGAAAGAATTATTAGGGATAGGATTTATAGTTATTTGGAGAGTAATGAATTGATTAGAGATAGTCAGCATGGTTTTGTAGCGGGAAGGTCGTGCCTTACTAACCTTATTGAGTTCTTTGAGAAGGTGACCAAAGAGGTGGATAGGGGTAAGGCAGTAGACGTGGTATATATGGATTTTAGTAAGGCGTTTGATAAGGTTCACCATGGTATGCTTCTGCAGAAAATGCAGATGTATGGGATTGGTGGTAATTTAGGTACTTGGATCAGGAATTGGTTAGCGGATAGGAGACAGAGGGTGGTGGTTGATGGTAATTATTCATCATGGAGTTCGGTTACGAGTGGTGTGCCTCAGGGATCTGTTTTGGGGCCACTGCTGTTTGTAATCTTTATTAATGATCTGGATGAGGGTATAGTTGGGTGGATTAGTAAGTTTGCTGATGACACCAAAGTCGGAGGTGTGGTAGATTGTGAGGAAGGGTGTCGAAGTTTGCAGGGTGACTTGGACAGGTTGCAGAGCTGGGCCGCGAGGTGGCGGATGGAGTTTAATGCGGAGAAGTGTGAGGTAATCCATTTCGGTAGGAATAACAGATGTGTTGAGTATAGGGCTAACGGGAGGACTTTGAATAGAGTGGAGGAGCAGAGGGATCTAGGTGTATGTGTACATAGATCCCTGAAAGTTGGGAATCAAGTAGATAAGGTTGTTAAGAAGGCATACGGTGTCTTGGCGTTTATTGGTAGGGGGATTGAATTTAGGAGTCGCAGCGTCATGTTGCAACTGTACACAACTCTGGTGCGGCCGCACTTGGAGTACTGTGTGCAGTTCTGGTCCCCACATTACAGGAAGGATGTGGAGGCTTTGGAGAGGGTGCAGAGGAGGTTTACCAGGATGTTGCCTGGTATGGAGGGGAGATCCTATGAGGAGAGACTGAGGGATTTGGGGTTGTTTTCTCTGGAAAGAAGGCGGCTAAGAGGGGACCTTATTGAAACATATAAGATGATTAGAGGTTTAGATAGGGTGGACAGTGATAGCCTTTTTCCTCTGATGGAGAAATCTAGCACGAGGGGGCATGGCTTTAAATTAAGGGGGGGTAGTTATAGGACGGATGTCAGGGGCAGGTTCTTTACCCAGAGGGTGGTGAGGGACTGGAATGCCCTGCCTGCTGCAGTTGTAAATGCGCCTAGTTTGGGGGCGTTTAAGAGATTGGTGGATAGGTTTATGGACGAAAAGGGATTGGTTTAGATTAGTGGGTCAATGTTTTTTTTTAAAAATAAGACTGGTCGGCGCAACATTGTGGGCCGAAGGGCCTGTTCCGCGCTGTAATGTTCTATGTTCTATGTTCTAAACACTCCCAGGACAGGTACAGCACAGGGTTAGATACAGAGTAAAGCTCCCTCTACACTGTCCCCCATCAAACACTCCCAGGACAGGTACAGCACAGGGTTAGATACAGAGTAAAGCTCCCTCTACACTGTCCCCCCATCAAACACTCCCAGGACAGGGACAGCACGGGGTTAGATACAGAGTAAAGGTCCTTCTACACTGTCCCCCATCAAACACTCCCAGGACAGGGACAGCACGGGGTTAGATACAGAGTAAAGCTCCCTCTACACTGTCGTCCCATCAAACACTCCCAGGACAGGTACAGCACAGGGTTAGATACAGAGTAAAGCTCCCTCTACACTGTCCCCCCATCAAACACTCCCAGGACAGGTACAGCACGGGGTTAGATACAGAGTAAAGCTCCCTCTACACTGTCCCCCCATCAAACACCCGCAGGAGAGGTACAGCACAGTGTTAGATAGAGAGTAAAGCTCCCTCTACACTGTCCCCCCATCAAACACTCCCAGTGAAAGGAAAATTATAAGGGAGAAGGTGGTTCCGAGGGACACTTGTGGGTTGAACTGTGTCTGTTTCAATGCTAGGAGTGTGGCAGGGAAAACGGATGAGCTTAGGGCCTTGATGTTTGTGAGGCAGTTAGATGTGGCTGTAACGGAGACGTTGTTACGGGAAGGGCAGGATTGTCAGCTGAATGTTCCTGGGTACAAGTGTTTTAGGTGTGACAGAAGAGGGTTGAAGAGAGGTGGAGGGGTGGCACTGTTAGTAAAGGAAAACATCACAGTAGTGCAGAGGGAGGACGATATGGAAGAGATAGGGATTGAGTCAGTGTGGGTGGAGTTGAGGAATAAAAAGGGAGAGATTACATTGCTAGGGGTGTACTATAGGCCACCCAACAGCCCAAAGTCAGTGGAGGAAGGCATTTGCAGGGGCATTTTGGACAGGTGCAGGAAGAATAGAGTGGTTGTAGTGGGTGATTTTAATTTTCCCGGAGTGAATTGGAGGGGGCCTAGAGCTGGGGGTACGGAGGGAGAGGAGTTTGTGAAATGTGTTATGGAAGGGTCTCTGGAGCAGTATGTAACTAGTCCGACTAGGGGAGGGGCTATACTGGATTTAGTGTTGGGTAATGAGCCAGGGCAGGTGGTTGAGGTAGAGGTAGGCGAACATGTGGCAAACGGTGACCACAAGTCCGTCTACTTTAGGATAAAAATGGAAAGGGACGAGTGCCGTCCGAACGGGAGTGTGCTGAACTGGGGAAAGGCGAGCTATGGCAGGATTAGGAGGGAGCTGCAGGACACTGATTGGGAGGGAATGTTAGCTGGCAAGTCCACGGTTGGCAAGTGGGAGGCTTTTAGGGACAAAATGAAATGGTTGCAGGGGAGGTGTGTTCCGGTTAAGCGAAAGGATGGGAAAGGTAGGATTAGAGAGCCGTGGATTACAGGGGGTATTGAAGACTTGGTCAGGAAGAAGAGGGAGGCGTATGTTAGGTCGAAACAAATGGGTACGGAGAGTGCGCTGGAGGAATATAGAGAGAGTAGGAGGGAGCTAAAAAGGGGAATTAGAAGGGCGAAGAGAGGGCATGAGATGGCTTTGGCTGGTAGGATTAAGGAAAATCCAAAGGCATTTTATTCCTATATTAGAGGCAAGAGAGTAGTTAGAGGGAAAATTGGTCCTCTTAGGGACAAGAGTGGAGAGTTGTGTATTGAGTCGGAGGGAATGGGGGAGCTCCTGAATGAATACTTTGCGTCGGTATTCACGAAGGAGAGGGGTTCGGAATCGTGCGGTCTCTTGGAGGGAGCGGAGGTTCAGTTGCAGGATATAGTTATTACGAGAGAGGAAGTGCTAGGGCTTTTAGGTAGCGTAAGGACGGATAAAGCTCCGGGGCCTGATGGTATTTATCCCAGGCTGCTTAGGGAGGCGAAAGATGAAATTGCTGGGCCTCTGGTGCACATCTTTGTCTCTTCTTTGGACACAGGTGAGGTCCCAGAAGACTGGAGGGTAGCAAATGTGGTCCTGTTGTTCAAAAAAGGTAGTAGGAATAACCCTGGGAATTATAGACCGGTGAGTTTGACGTCGGTGGTAGGGAAATTAATGGAAAAAATACTTAGGGGTAGGATGTATGAGCATTTGGAGCGTTGCGATCTGATTAGGGATACGCAACATGGCTTTGTCAGAGGGAGGTCTTGCCTTACGAATCTGGTGGAATTCTTTGAGGAGGTGACAAAAACGGTTGACGATGGGAGAGCCGTTGATGTCATCTATATGGATTTCAGTAAGGCGTTTGACAAAGTCCCTCATGGTAGGCTGGTAGAAAAGGTTAAGGCGCATGGGATACGAGGCCAGGTAGCTAGGTGGATTGAGAACTGGCTGGGAAATAGGAGACAGAGGGTAGTTGTGGAGGGGACCTTGTCGGGCTGGAGGCCAGTGACCAGTGGTGTGCCGCAGGGCTCGGTACTGGGACCTCTCCTCTTTGTAGTCTACATAAATGACTTGGAAGAGGGCGTAGATGGTGTGATCAGCAAGTTTGCTGATGACACCAAGATGGCAGGGTTGGCGGGTACGGAACTGGATTGTCAGGTGATACAACAGGATATAGATAGGTTGGTGCAGTGGGCAGATAGGTGGCAGATGGAATTTAATCCTGACAAATGCGAGGTGATGCATTTTGGACGGAATAATGCAGAGAGGAGCTACGTGATAAAAGGTAGGCCGATTAGGAGTATAGACATACAGAGGGACCTGGGAGTGCAGGTTCACAAATCCATGAAGGTTGCGTCACAAGTGGAGAAGGTTGTTAGGAAGGCGTATGGGATGTTAGCCTTTATAGGAAGGGGCATAGAGTATAAAAGCTGCTGTCTAATGCTTCAGTTGTATAGAACGTTGGTTAGACCGCATTTGGAGTACTGCGTCCAGTTCTGGTCACATTATTACCGGAAGGACGTGGAGTCTCTGGAAAGGGTGCAGAGGAGGTTTACCAGGATGTTGCCTGGCATGGGGGGACTGGGTTACGAGGAGAGATTGAAGAGACTGGGACTATTCTCCTTGGAAAGACGGAGATTGAGAGGGGACATGATAGAGGTATATAAGATACTGAAGGGAATAGATAGAGTTAATAGTGAGAGACTGCTCCCTAGACTGGGTACGAACACAAGAGGTCATCACTTAAGGGTGAGGGGGGGGAGGTATAATTTGGAGGTGAGAAGAAGATTCTTTACGCAGAGAGTTGTGGGGGTCTGGAACGCGCTACCAAGTAGGGTGGTGGAGGCAGGAATGTTGGACTCGTTTAAGATGCAGTTAGATAGGCACATGAGTGAAACGGGAATGGAGGGATATGGTAGGGGCTATTAAATAGGGTTAAACCTCGGGAGACACCGGAAGGGCAGGCTGTATGATTAATATGTTTTGTCTTTATTCCACAGGTGGAGGTCCACCTCGTGTCAAGCGAGGGGCATGCACACGGCGGGTCGTGCGTGGGCTGCTCTTGGAAGTCCAGGAGTGGCCTAGTACTTCATGTCGGTGTGTGTGCTTGATCCTGGACCGGTAGACGGGCACCGCAACAGCTCAGTGACTAGCACTGCTAGCTGTGCAGATACATGGATTTGGGCCTGTGTCTGTGGGAGTTTGTGCATTCTCCCTGTGGCTGCGTGGGTTTCCTCCGGGCGCTCCGGTTTCCTCCCACACCCCAAAGATGTGCTCTTAGGCTAATTGGTTTCCACCAAATTGACACTATTTTTTCCCTGAATCTGACTGAGTAGGGTCCCATTCGTAGACATGCAGGGTAGAATAGGTGTAGGGTGATGAGGCGGCACGGGCTCGTTGGGCCGAAGGGCCTGTTTCCCGTGCTGGGTTGTTCTTTGTTCTTTGTTCTGGACAGGTACAGCACGGGGTTAGATACAGAGTAAAGCTCCCTCTACACTGTCCCCCATCAAACACTCCCAGGACAGGTACAGCACGGGGTTAGATACAGAGTAAAGCTCCCTCTACACTGTCCCCATCAAACACTCCCAGGACAGGTACAGCACAGGGTTAGATACAGAGTAAAGCTCCCTCTACACTGTCCCCATCAAACACTCCCAGGACAGGTACAGCACGGGGTTAGATACAGAGTAAAGCTCCCTCTACACTGTCCCCCATCAAACACTCCCAGGACAGGTACAGCACGGGGTTAGATACAGAGTAAAGCTCCCTCTACACTGTCCCCATCAACACTCCAGGACAGGTACAGCACAGGGTTAGATACAGAGTAAAGCTCCCTCTACACTGTCCCCATCAAACACTCCCAGGACAGGTACAGCACGGGGTTAGATACAGAGTAAAGCTCCCTCTACACTGTCCCTCTGTCAAACACTCCCCAGGACAGGCACAGCACGGGGTTAGATACAGAGTAAAGCCCCCTCTACACTGTCCCCCCATCAAACACTCCCAGGACAGGTACAACACGGGGTTAGATACAGAGTAAAGCTCCCTCTACACTGTCCCCCCATCAAACACTCCCAGGACAGGTACAGCACGGGGTTAGATACAGAGTAAAGCTCCCTCTACACTATCCCCCCATCAAACACTCCCGGGACAGGTACAGCACGGGGTTAGATACAGAGTAAAGCTCCCTCTACACTGTCCCCCATCAAACACTCCCAGCACAGGTACAGCACGGGGTTAGATACAGAGTAAAGCTCCCTCTACACTGTCCCCCCATCAAACACTCCCAGGACAGGTACAGCACGGGGTTAGATACAGAGTAAAGCTCCCTCTACACTGTCCCCCCATCAAACACTCCCAGGACAGGTACAGCACGGGGTTAGATACAGAGTAAAGCTCCCTCTACACTGTCCCCCATCAAACACTCCCAGGACACGTACAGCACGGGGTTAGATACAGAGTAAAGCTCCCTCTACACTGTCCCCCATCAAACACTCCCAGGACAGGTACAGCACGGGGTTAGATACAGTGCAGCCAATCAGAATAAAGACAAAAAATCTGACACATCAGTATCCTGGCAGAGTGAAAAATTTCAGGTTCCTTCTCGAAATGAAAGCAAAACACCTCAAACCCAATAAACACTCCCAGGACAGGGCAGCACAGGGTTAGATACAGAGTAAAGCTCCCTCTACACTGTCCCCCATCAAACGCTCCCAGGACAGGTACAGCACGGGGTTAGATATAGAGTAAAGCTCCCTCTACACTGTCCCCATCAAACACTCCCAGGACAGGTACAGCACGGGGTTAGGTACAGAGTAAAGCTCCCGCTACGCTATCCCCCATCAAACACTCCCAGGACAGGTACAGCACGGGGTTAGATACAGAGTAAAGCTCCCTCTACACTGTCCCCCCATCAAACACTCCCAGGACATGTACAGCACGGGGTTCGATACAGAGTAAAGCTCCCTCTACACTGTCCCCCATCAAACACTCCCAGGACAGGTACAGCACGGGGTTAGATACAGAGTAAAGCTCCCTCTACACTGTCCCCCATCAAACACTCCCAGGACATGTACAGCACGGGGTTAGATACAGAGTAAAGCTCCCTCTACACTGTCCCCCATCAAACACTCCCAGGACAGGTACAGCACGGGGTTAGATACAGAGTAAAGCTCCCTCTACACTGTCCCCCATCAAACTCTCGCAGGACAGGCACAGCATGGGGTTAGATACAGAGTAAAGCTCCCTCGACAATGTCTCCCCATCAAACAGTCCCAGGACAGGTACAGCACGGGGTTAGATACAGGGTAAAGCTCCCTCTACACTGTCCCCATCAAACACTCCCAGGACAGGTACAGCACGGGGTTAGATACAGAGTGAAGCTCCCTCTGCACTGTCCCCCATCAAACACTCCCAGGACAGGTACAGCACGGGGTTAGATACAGAGTAAATCTCCCTCTACACTGTCCCCCCATCAAACACTCCCAGGTCAGGTACAGCACAGGGTTAGACACAGAGTAAGCTCCCTCTACACTGTACCCCCATCTAACACTCCCAGGACAGGGACAGCACAGGGTTAGATACAGAGTAAAGCTCCCTCTACACTGTCCCCCCATCAAACACTCCAGGACAGGTACAGCACGGGTTAGATACAGAGTAAAGCTCCCTCTACACTGTCTCCCCATCAAACACTCCCAGGACAGGTACAGCACAGGGTTAGATACAGAGTAAAGCTCCCTCTACACTGTACCCCATCTAACACTCCCAGGACAGGTACAGCACAGGGTTAGATACAGAGTAAAGCTCCCTCTACACTGTCCCCCCATCAAACGCTCCCAGGACAGGGACAGCACGGAGTTAGATACAGAGTAAAGCTGCTTCTACACTGTCCCTGTCAAACACTCCCAGGACAGGTACAGCACGGGGTTAGATACAGAGTAAAGCTCCCTCTACACTGTACCCCCATCTAACACTCCCAGGACAGGTACAGCACGGGGTTAGATACAGAGTAAAGCTCCCTCTACACTGTCCCTCATCAAACACTGCTGCCTCACAGAGACACGGTGACACAGTGGGTTACCCATCACTCACCCCCCAGTATTTTATTTATAATTATTTACCCCTCACTCAACCGCCAGTATTTTATTCTTAATTATTTACCCCCTCACACACCCCCCCAGTATTTTATTAATAATTATTTACCCCCTCACCCCCCCAGTATTTTATTTATAATTATTTACCCCCTCACTCACCCCCGCAGTGTTTTATTTATAATTATTTACCCCCTCACACACCCCCCCAGTATTTTATTTATAATTATTTACCCCCTCACCCCCCCAGTATTTTATTTATAATTATTTACCCCCTCACTCACCCCCGCAGTGTTTTATTTATAATTATTTACCCCCTCACACACCCCCCCAGTATTTTATTAATAATTATTTACCCCCTCACCCCCCCAGTATTTTATTTATAATTATTTACCCCTTCCCTCACCCCCCCAGTATTTTATTATAATTATTTACCCCCTCACTCACCCCCGCAGTGTTTTATTTATAATTATTTACCCCCTCACTCACGCCCCCAGTATTTTATGAATAATTATTCCCCCCCCAGTATTTTATGAATAATTATTCCCCCCCCAGTATTTTATGAATAATTATTTACCCCACCAGTATTTTATGAATAATTATTTACCCCCCCCAGTATTTATAAATAATTATTTACCCCCCCAGTATTTTATAAATAATTATTTACCCCACCAGTATTTATGAATAATTATTCCCCCCCAGTATTTTATAAATAATTATTTACCCCCCCAGTATTTTATGAATAATTATTCCCCCAGTATTTTATGAATAATTATTCCACCCCCAGTATTTTATGAATAATTATTTACCCCCCCAGTATTTTATGAATAATTATTCCCCCCCCAGTATTTTATAAATAATTATTCCCCCCCAGTATTTTATTAATAATTATTCCCCCAGTATTTTATGAATAATTATTTACCCCCCCAGTATTTTATGAATAATTATTCCCCCCCCGTATTTTTGAATAATTATTTACCCCCCCCAGTATTTTATGAATAATTATTTCCCCCCCAGTATTTTATAAATAATTATTCCCCCCAGTATTTTATGAATAATTATTTACCCCCCAGTATTTTATGAATAATTATTTACCCCCAGTATTTTATGAATAATTATTTACCCCCCCAGTATTTTATGAATAATTATTCCCCCACCAGTATTTTATGAAATAATAATTCCCCCCCCAGTATTTTATGAATAATTATTTCCCCCCAGTATTTTATGAATAATTATTCCCCCCCAGTATTTTATGAATAATTATTTACCCCCCCAGTATTTTATGAATAATTATTCACCCCCCCAGTATTTTATGAATAATTATTTACCCCCAGTATTTTATGAATAATTATTCCCCCCCCCAGTATTTTATGAATAATTTATTTCCCCCCCATATTTATATAATTATTTCCCCCCCAGTATTTTATGAATAATTATTTACCCCCCCAGTATTTTATAAATAATTATTTCCCCCCCAGTATTTT
>NW_027651017.1:0-28124 GCF_965287045.1 Carcharhinus amblyrhynchos
TCAGAGTCTCTGTGTCTCTGTGTCTCTGTGTCTCTGTGTCTCAGAGTCTCAGTGTCTCTGTGTCTCAGTGTCTCTGTGTCTCAGTGTCTCAGTTCTCAGTGTCTCAGTGTCCTCAGTGTCTCAGTGTCTCAGTGTCTCAGAGTCTCAGTGTCTTTGTGTCTCTATGTCTCAGTGTCTCAGTGTCTCCGAGTCTCAGAGTCTCAGTGTCTCAGTGTCCCAGTGTCTCAGTGTCTCTGTGTCTCAGTGTCTCAGTGTCTCTGTGTCTCAGTGTCTCTGTGTCTCTGTGTCTCAGTGTCTCAGTGTCTCAGTGTCTCTGAGTCTCAGTGTCTCTGTGTCTCAGTGTCTCTGTGTCTCTGTGTCTCAGTGTCTCAGTGTCTCTGTGTCTCTGTGTCTCAGAGTCTCAGTGTCTCTGTGTCTCAGTGTCTCTGTGTCTCAGTGTCTCTGTGTCTCAGTGTCACAGTGTCTCAGTGTCTCAGAGTCTCAGTGTCTCTGTGTCTCTGTGTCTCAGAGTCTCAGTATCTCTGTGTCTCTATGTCTCAGTGTCTCCGAGTCTCAGAGTCTCAGTGTCTCTGTGTGTCAGTGTCTCAGTGTCTCTGTGTCTCAGTGTCTCTGTGTCTCAGTGTCTCAGTGTCTCTGTGTCTCTGTGTCTCTGTGTCTCAGTGTCACAGTGTCTCAGTGTCTCAGTGTCTCAGTGTCTCTGTGTCTCAGTGTCTCAGAGTCTCAGAGTCTCAGTGTCTCAGTGTCTCAGTGTCTCTGTGTCTCTGTGTCTCTGTGTCTCAGTGTCACAGTGTCTCAGTGTCTCAGTGTCTCAGTGTCTCTGTGTCTCAGTGTCTCAGAGTCTCAGAGTCTCAGTGTCTCTGTGTCTCAGTGTCTCAGTGTCTCAGTGTCTCTGTGTCTCTGTGTCTCAGTGTCACAGTGTCTCAGTGTCTCAGTGTCTCTGTGTCTCAGTGTCTCAGAGTCTCAGTGTCTCTGTGTCGCAGTGTCTCTGTGTCTCTGTGTCTCAGTGTCTCAGTGTCTCTGAGTCTCAGTGTCTCAGTGTCTCTGAGTCTCAGTGTCTCTGTGTCTCAGTGTCTCAGTTCTCAGTGTCTCAGTGTCTCAGTGTCTCTGAGTCTCAGAGTCTCAGTGTCTCTGTGTCTCTGTGTCTCAGAGTCTCAGTGTCTCTGTGTCTCTATGTCTCAGTGTCTCTGTGTCTCCGAGTCTCAGAGTCTCAGTGTCTCAGTGTCTCAGTGTCTCAGTGTCTCTGTGTCTCAGTGTCTCTGTGTCTCAGTGTCTCAGTGTCTCTGTGTCTCAGTGTCTCAGTGTCTCTGTGTCTCAGTGTCTCAGTGTCTCAGTGTCCTCAGTGTCTCTGAGTCCTCAGTGTCTCTGTGTCTCTGTGTCTCTGTGTCTCTGTGTCTCAGTGTCACAGTGTCTCAGTGTCTCAGTGTCTCAGTGTCTCTGTGTCTCAGTGGTCTCAGAGTCTCAGTGTCTCTGTGTCTCAGTGTCTCTGTGTCTCTGTGTCTCAGTGTCACAGTGTCTCAGTGTCTCAGAGTCTCAGTGTCTCTGTGTCTCTGTGTCTCAGAGTCTCAGTGTCTCTGTGTCTCTATGTCTCAGTGTCTCAGTGTCTCCGAGTCTCAGAGTCTCAGTGTCTCTGTGTCTCAGTGTCTCAGTGTCTCTGTGTCTCAGTGTCTCTGTGTCACAGTGTCTCAGTGTCTCAGTGTCTCAGTGTCTCAGTGTCTCTGAGTCTCAGTGTCTCTGTGTCTCAGTGTCTCTGTGTCTCTGTGTCTCTGTGTCACAGTGTCTCAGTGTCTCAGTGTCTCTGAGTCTCTGTGTCTCAGTGTCACAGTGTCTCAGTGTCTCAGTGTCTCTGTGTCTCTGTGTCTCAGTGTCTCAGTGTCTCAGTGTCTCTGTGTCTCAGTGTCTCAGTGTCTCTGAGTCTCTGTGTCTCAGTGTCTCAGTGTCTCAGTGTCTAGTGTCTCTGAGTCTCAGAGTCTCAGTGTCTCTGTGTCTCAGTGTCTCTGAGTCTCTGTGTCTCAGTGTCACAGTGTCTCAGTGTCTCAGTGTCTCTGTGTCTCAGTGTCTCTGTGTCTCAGTGTCTCTGTGTCTCTGTGTCTCAGTGTCTCAGTGTCTCTGAGTCTCTGTGTCTCAGTGTCTCTGTGTCTCAGTGTCTCAGTGTCTCTGTGTCTCAGTGTCTCTGTGTCTCCGAGTCTCAGAGTCTCAGTGTCTCTGTGTCTCTGTGTCTCAGAGTCTCAGTGTCTCTGTGTCTCTATGTCTCAGTGTCTCAGTGTCTCCGAGTCTCAGAGTCTCAGTGTCTCAGTGTCTCAGTGTCTCTGTGTCTCAGTGTCTCTGTGTCTCAGTGTCTCTGTGTTTCTGTGTCTCAGTGTCTCTGTGTCTCAGTGTCTCTGAGTCTCAGTGTCTCTGTGTCTCTGTGTCTCTGTGTCACAGTGTCTCAGTGTCTCAGTGTCTCTGTGTCTCAGTGTCTCAGTGTCTCTGAGTCTCAGTGTCTCAGTGTCTCAGTGTCTCTGTGTCTCAGTGTCTCTGAGTCTCTGTGTCTCTGTGTCTCTGAGTGTCAGTGTCTCTGTGTCTCAGTGTCTCTGTGTCTCAGTGTCTCTGTGTCTCTGTGTCTCAGTGTCACAGTGTCTCAGTGTCTCACGTCTCAGTGTCTCAGAGTCTCAGTGTCTCTGTGTCTCAGTGTCTCAGTGTCTCTGTGTCTCAGTGTCTCTGTGTCTCTGTGTCTCAGTGTCTCAGTGTCTCTGTGTCTCAGTGTCTCAGTGTCTCAGTGTCTCTGAGTCTCAGTGTCTCTGTGTCTCAGTGTCTCTGTGTCTCTGTGTCACAGTGTCTCAGTGTCTCTGTGTCTCAGTGTCTCAGTGTCTCTGAGTCTCAGTGTCTCAGTGTCTCAGTGTCTTAGTGTCTCTGTGTCTCAGTGTCTCTGAGTCTCTGTGTCTCAGTGTCTCTGAGTGTCAGTGTCTCTGTGTCTCAGTGTCTCTGTGTCTCAGTGTCTCTGTGTCTCTGTGTCTCAGTGTCACAGTGTCTCAGTATCTCATGTCTCAGTGTCTCTGTGTCTCAGTGTCTCTGTGTCTCAGTGTCTCAGTGTCTCTGTGTCTCAGTGTTTCAGTGTCTCTGAGTCTCAGTGTCTCAGTGTCTCAGTGTCTCTGAGTCTCAGTGTCTCTGTGTCTCAGTGTATCTGTGTCTCAGTGTCTCAGTGTCTCAGTGTCTCTGTGTCTCAGTGTCTCAGTGTCTCTGAGTCTCTGTGTCTCAGTGTCTCAGTGTCTCAGTGTCTCTGAGTCTCAGAGTCTCAGTGTCTCTGTGTCTCAGTGTCTCTGAGTCTCTGTGTCTCAGTGTCACAGTGTCTCAGTGTCTCAGTGTCTCTGTGTCTCTGTGTCTCAGTGTCTCAGTGTCTCAGTGTCTCAGTGTCTCTGTGTCTCAGTGTCTCAGTGTCTCTGAGTCTCTGTGTCTCAGTGTCTCAGTGTCTCAGTGTCTCAGTGTCTCTGAGTCTCAGAGTCTCAGTGTCTCTGTGTCTCAGTGTCTCTGAGTCTCTGTGTCTCAGTGTCACAGTGTCTCAGTGTCTCTGTGTCTCAGTGTCTCAGTGTCTCTGTGTCTCAGTGTCTCTGTGTCTCTGTGTCTCAGTGTCTCAGTGTCTCTGAGTCTCTGTGTCTCAGTGTCTCTGTGTCTCAGTGTCTCAGTGTCTCAGTGTCTCAGTGTCTCTGTGTCTCCGAGTCTCAGAGTCTCAGTGTCTCTGTGTCTCTGTGTCTCAGAGTCTCAGTGTCTCTGTGTCTCTATGTCTCAGTGTCTCAGTGTCTCCGAGTCTCAGAGTCTCAGTGTCTCAGTGTCTCTGTGTCTCAGTGTCTCTGTGTCTCAGTGTCTCAGTGTCTCTGTGTCTCAGTGTCTCTGTGTTTCTGTGTCTCAGTGTCTCTGTGTCTCAGTGTCTCAGTGTCTCTGAGTCTCAGTGTCTCTGTGTCTCTGTGTCTCAGTGTCTCAGTGTCTCTGAGTCTCTGTGTCTCAGTGTCTCTGTGTCTCAGTGTCTCTGAGTCTCAGTGTCTCTGTGTCTCAGTGTCTCTGTGTCTCTGTGTCTCAGTGTCACAGTGTCTCAGTGTCTCTGTGTCTCTGTGTCTCTGTGTCTCTGTGTCTCCGTGTCTCAGTGTCTCTGAGTCTCTGTGTCTCAGTGTCTCTGTGCCTCAGTGTCTCAGTGTCTCTGTGTCTCAGTGTCTCTGTGTCTCAGTGTCTCAGTGTCTCTGAGTCTCAGAGTCTCAGAGTCTCAGTGTCTCTGTGCCTCAGTGTCTCTGTGTCTCAGTGCCTCTATGTCTCAGTGTCTCAGTGTCTCAGTGTCTCAGAGTCTCAGAGTCTCAGAGTCTCAGAGTCTCAGTGTCTCTGTGTCTCAGTGTCTCTGTGTCTCAGTGTCTCAGTGTCTCTGAGTCTCAGAGTCTCAGTGTCTCAGTGTCTCAGTGTCTCAGTGTCTCTGAGTCTCAGAGTCTCAGAGTCTCAGTGTCTCAGTGTCTCTGTGTCTCAGAGTCTCAGAGTCTCAGAGTCTCAGAGTCTCAGTGTCTCTGTGTCTCAGTGTCTCTGTGTCTCAGTGTCTCAGTGTCTCTGAGTCTCAGAGTCTCAGTGTCTCAGTGTCTCAGTGTCTCAGTGTCTCAGTGTCTCTGAGTCTCAGAGTCTCAGAGTCTCAGTGTCTCAGTGTCTCAGTGTCTCTGTGTCTCTGTGTCTCAGTGTCTCTGTGTCTCTGTGTCTCAGTGTCTCAGTGTCTCTGAGTCTCAGTGTCTCTGAGTCTCAGAGTCTCTGAGTCTCAGAGTCTCAGTGTCTCTGTGTCTCTGTGTCTCTGTGTCTCAGTGTCTCTGTGTCTCTGTGTCTCTGTGTCTCAGTGTCTCAGTGTCTCTGAGTCTCAGTGTCTCTGAGTCTCAGAGTCTCTGTGTCTCAGTGTCTCAGTGTCTCAGTGTCTCTGAGTCTCAGAGTCTCAGTGTCTCAGTGTCTCAGTGTCTCTGTGTCTCTGTGTCTCAGTGTCTCTGTGTCTCTGTGTCTCTGTGTCTCAGTGTCTCAGTGTCTCTGAGTCTCAGTGTCTCTGAGTCTCAGAGTCTCAGTGTCTCAGTGTCTCTGTGTCTCAGTGTCTCAGTGTCTCAGTGTCTCTGAGTCTCAGAGTCTCAGTGTCTCAGTGTCTCAGTGTCTCTGTGTCTCTGTGTCTCAGTGTCTCAGTGTCTCTGAGTCTCAGAGTCTCAGAGTCTCAGTGTCTCTGTGTCTCAGTGTCTCAGTGTCTCAGTGTCTCTGAGTCTCAGAGTCTCAGAGTCTCAGTGTCTCAGTGTCTCTGAGTCTCAGAGTCTCAGTGTCTCAGTGTCTCTGTGTCCCAGTGTCTCAGTGTCTCAGAGTCTCAGTGTCTCAGTTTCTCAGTGTCTCTGTGTCTCAGAGTCTCAGTGTCTCAGTGTCTCAGTGTCTCTGTGTCTCTGTGTCTCAGTGTCTCAGTGTCTCTGAGTCTCAGAGTCTCAGAGTCTCAGTGTCTCTGTGTCTCAGTGTCTCAGTGTCTCAGTGTCTCTGAGTCTCAGAGTCTCAGAGTCTCAGTGTCTCAGTGTCTCTGAGTCTCAGGGTCTCAGTGTCTCTGTGTCTCAGTGTCTCAGTGTCTCAGAGACTCAGTGTCTCAGTTTCTCAGTGTCTCTGTGTCTCAGTGTCTCAGTGTCTCTGTGTCTCAGTGTCTCTGTGTCTCTGTGTCTCAGTGTCTCAGTGTCTCTGAGTCTCAGTGTCTCTGAGTCTCAGAGTCTCTGAGTCTCAGAGTCTCAGTGTCTCAGTGTCTCAGTGTCTCTGTGTCTCAGTGTCTCTGTGTCTCTGTGTCTCAGTGTCTCAGTGTCTCTGAGTCTCAGTGTCTCTGAGTCTCAGAGTCTCAGTGTCTCAGTGTCTCAGTGTCTCAGTGTCTCTGAGTCTCAGAGTCTCAGTGTCTCAGTGTCTCTGTGTCTCTGTGTCTCAGTGTCTCAGTGTCTCTGAGTCTCAGAGTCTCAGAGTCTCAGTGTCTCTGTGTCTCAGTGTCTCAGTGTCTCAGTGTCTCTGAGTCTCAGAGTCTCAGAGTCTCAGTGTCTCAGTGTCTCTGAGTCTCAGAGTCTCAGTGTCTCAGTGTCTCTGTGTCTCAGTGTCTCAGTGTCTCTGAGTCTCAGAGCCTCAGAGTCTCAGTGTCTCAGTGTCTCAGTGTCTCAGTGTCTCAGTGTCTCTGAGTCTCAGAGTCTCAGAGTCTCAGTGTCTCAGTGTCTCTGACTCTCAGAGTCTCAGTGTCTCAGTGTCTCTGTGTCTCAGTGTCTCAGTGTCTCTGAGTCTCAGAGCCTCAGAGTCTCAGTGTCTCAGTGTCTCAGTGTCTCTGTGTCTCAGTGTCTCTGTGTCTCTGTGTCTCAGTGTCTCAGTGTCTCTGAGTCTCAGAGTCTCTGAGTCTCAGAGTCTCAGTGTCTCAGTGTCTCAGTGTCTCAGAGTCTTAGAGTCTCAGTGTCTCTGTGTCTCAGTGTCTCAGTGTCTCAGTGTCTCTGAGTCTCAGAGTCTCAGAGTCTCAGTGTCTCAGTGTCTCTGAGTCTCAGAGTCTCAGTGTCTCAGTGTCTCTGTGTCTCAGTGTCTCAGTGTCTCTGAGTCTCAGAGCCTCAGAGTCTCAGTGTCTCAGTGTCTCAGTGTCTCAGTGTCTCTGTGTCTCAGTGTCTCTGTGTCTCTGTGTCTCAGTGTCTCAGTGTCTCTGATTCTCAGAGTCTCTGAGTCTCAGAGTCTCAGTGTCTCAGTGTCTCAGTGTCTCAGTGTCTCAGTGTCTCTGTGTCTCTGTGTCTCAGTGTCTCAGTGTCTCTGAGTCTCAGTGTCTCTGAGTCTCAGAGTCTCAGTGTCTCAGTGTCTCTGTGTCTCAGTGTCTCAGTGTCTCTGAGTCTCAGAGTCTCAGAGTCTCAGTGTCTCAGTGTCTCTGTGTCTCTGTGTCTCAGTGTCTCAGTGTCTCTGAGTCTCAGTGTCTCAGTGTCTCAGTGTCTCTGAGTCTCAGAGTCTCAGAGTCTCAGTGTCTCAGTGTCTCTGAGTCTCAGAGTCTCAGAGTCTCAGTGTCTCAGTGTCTCAGTGTCTCAGTGTCTCAGTGTCTCTGTGTCTCAGTGTCTCTGTGTCTCTGCGTCTCAGTGTCACAGTGTCTCTGTGTCTCTGTGTCTCAGTGTCTCTGTGTCTCTGCGTCTCAGTGTCACAGTGTCTCAGTGTCTCAGTGTCTCTGAGTCTCTGTGTCTCAGTGTCTCAGAGTCTCAGTGTCTCAGTGTCTCTGTGTCTCAGTGTCTCAGTGTCTCTGAGTCTCAGAGTCTCAGAGTCTCAGTGTCTCAGTGTCTCTGTGTCTCTGTATCTCAGTGTCTCAGTGTCTCTGAGTCTCAGTGTCTCAGTGTCTCAGTGTCTCTGAGTCTCAGAGTCTCAGAGTCTCAGTGTCTCAGTGTCTCTGAGTCTCAGAGTCTCAGAGTCTCAGTGTCTCAGTGTCTCAGTGTCTCTGTGTCTCAGTGTCTCTGTGTCTCTGTGTCTCAGTGTCTCAGTGTCTCTGAGTCTCAGTGTCTCTGAGTCTCAGAGTCTCAGTGTCTCAGTGTCTCAGTGTCTCAGTGTCTCTGAGTCTCAGAGTCTCAGTGTCTCAGTGTCTCTGTGTCTCTGTGTCTCAGTGTCTCAGTGTCTCTGAGTCTCAGAGTCTCAGAGTCTCAGTGTCTCTGTGTCTCAGTGTCTCAGTGTCTCAGTGTCTCTGAGTCTCAGAGTCTCAGAGTCTCAGTGTCTCAGTGTCTCTGAGTCTCAGAGTCTCAGTGTCTCAGTGTCTCTGTGTCTCAGTGTCTCAGTGTCTCTGAGTCTCAGAGCCTCAGAGTCTCAGTGTCTCAGTGTCTCAGTGTCTCAGTGTCTCAGTGTCTCTGAGTCTCAGAGTCTCAGAGTCTCAGTGTCTCAGTGTCTCTGAGTCTCAGAGTCTCAGTGTCTCAGTGTCTCTGTGTCTCAGTGTCTCAGTGTCTCTGAGTCTCAGAGCCTCAGAGTCTCAGTGTCTCAGTGTCTCAGTGTCTCTGTGTCTCAGTGTCTCTGTGTCTCTGTGTCTCAGTGTCTCAGTGTCTCTGAGTCTCAGAGTCTCTGAGTCTCAGAGTCTCAGTGTCTCAGTGTCTCAGTGTCTCAGAGTCTCAGAGTCTCAGTGTCTCTGTGTCTCAGTGTCTCAGTGTCTCTGAGTCTCAGAGTCTCAGAGTCTCAGTGTCTCAGTGTCTCTGAGTCTCAGAGTCTCAGTGTCTCAGTGTCTCTGTGTCTCAGTGTCTCAGTGTCTCTGAGTCTCAGAGCCTCAGAGTCTCAGTGTCTCAGTGTCTCAGTGTCTCAGTGTCTCTGTGTCTCAGTGTCTCTGTGTCTCTGTGTCACAGTGTCTCAGTGTCTCTGATTCTCAGAGTCTCTGAGTCTCAGAGTCTCAGTGTCTCAGTGTCTCAGTGTCTCAGTGTCTCTGTGTCTCTGTGTCTCTGTGTCTCAGTGTCTCAGTGTCTCTGAGTCTCAGTGTCTCTGAGTCTCAGAGTCTCAGTGTCTCAGTGTCTCTGTGTCTCAGTGTCTCAGTGTCTCTGAGTCTCAGAGTCTCAGTGTCTCTGTGTCTCTGTGTCTCAGTGTCTCAGTGTCTCTGAGTCTCAGTGTCTCAGTGTCTCAGTGTCTCTGAGTCTCAGAGTCTCAGAGTCTCAGTGTCTCAGTGTCTCTGAGTCTCAGAGTCTCAGTGTCTCAGTGTCTCAGTGTCTCAGTGTCTCTGTGTCTCAGTGTCTCTGTGTCTCTGCGTCTCAGTGTCACAGTGTCTCTGTGTCTCTGTGTCTCAGTGTCTCTGTGTCTCTGCGTCTCAGTGTCACAGTGTCTCAGTGTCTCAGTGTCTCTGAGTCTCTGTGTCTCAGTGTCTCAGAGTCTCAGTGTCTCAGTGTCTCTGTGTCTCAGTGTCTCAGTGTCTCTGAGTCTCAGAGTCTCAGAGTCTCAGTGTCTCAGTGTCTCTGTGTCTCTGTATCTCAGTGTCTCAGTGTCTCTGAGTCTCAGTGTCTCAGTGTCTCAGTGTCTCTGAGTCTCAGAGTCTCAGAGTCTCAGTGTCTCAGTGTCTCTGAGTCTCAGAGTCTCAGAGTCTCAGTGTCTCTGTGTCTCAGTGTCTCAGTGTCTCAGTGTCTCTGTGTCTCAGTGTCTCTGTGTCTCTGCGTCTCAGTGTCACAGTGTCTCTGTGTCTCTGTGTCTCAGTGTCTCTGTGTCTCTGCGTCTCAGTGTCACAGTGTCTCAGTGTCTCAGTGTCTCTGAGTCTCTGTGTCTCAGTGTCTCTGTGTCTCAGTGGCTCAGTGTCTCTGTGTCTCTGTGTCTCAGTGTCTCTGTGTCTCAGTGTCTCTGAGTCTCAGAGTCTCAGTCTCTCTGTGTCTCAGAGTCTCAGTGTCTCTGTGTCTCTGTGTCTCAGTGTCTCAGTGTCTCTGTGTCTCTGAGTCTCAGAGTCTCAGTGTCTCTGTGTCTCAGTGTCTCTGTGTCTCAGTGTCGCTGTGTCTCGGTGTCTCTGTGTCTCAGTGTCTCAGTGTCTCTGAGTCTCAGAGTCTCAGAGTCTCAGTGTTTCTGTGTCTCTATGTCTCAGTGTCTCAGTGTCTCTGTGTCTCAGTGTCTCTGTGTCTCAGTGTCTCCGTGTCTCAGTGTCTCAGTGTCTCTGAGTCTCAGAGTCTCAGAGTCTCAGTGACTCTGTGTCTCAGAGTCTCAGAGTCTCAGTGACTCTGTGTCTCAGTGTCTCTGTGTCACTGTGTCTCAGTGTCTCAGCGTCTCTGTGTCTCTGTGTCTCAGTGTCTCAGCGACTCTGTGCCTCTGTGTCTCAGTGTCTCTGTGTCTCAGTGTCTCAGGGTCTCTGTGTCTCAGTGTCTCAGTGTCTCAGAGTCTCAGAGTCTCAAAGTCTCAGAGTCTCAGTGTCTCAGTGTCTCAGTGTCTCAGTGTCTCAGAGTCTCAGTGACTCTGTGTCTCAGTGTCTCTGTGTCTCTGTGTCTCAGCGTCTCAGCGTCTCTGTGTCTCTGTGTCTCAGCGTCTCTGTGTCTCTGTGTCTCAGTGTCTCTGTGTCTCTGTGTCTCAGTGTCTCAGTGTCTCTGTGTCTCAGTGTCTCAGTGTCTCTGTGTCTCAGTGTCTCTGTGTCTCTGTGTCTCAGTGTCTCAGTGTCTCAGAGTCTCAGAGTCTCAAAGTCTCAGAGTCTCAGTGTCTCAGTGTCTCAGTGTCTCAGAGTCTCAGAGTCTCAGTGACTCTGTGTCTCAGTGTCTCTGTGTCTCTGTGTCTCAGTGTCTCAGCGTCTCTGTGTCTCTGTGTCTCAGTGTCTCTGTGTCTCTGTGTCTCAGTGTCTCAGTGTCTCTGTGTCTCAGTGTCTCAGTGTCTCTGTGTCTCAGTGTCTCTGTGTCTCTGTGTCTCAGTGTCTCTGAGTCTCTGTGTCTCAGTGTCTCAGTGTCTCAGTGTCTCAGTGTCTCTGAGTCTCAGTGTCTCTGTGTCTCTGTGTCTCAGTGTCTCTGTGTCTCTGTGTCTCAGTGTCACAGTGTCTCAGTGTCTCTGTGTCTCAGTGTTTCTGTGCCTCAGTGTCTCTGTGTCTCTGTGTCTCCGTGTCTCAGTGTCTCAGTGCCTCTGTGTCTCAGTGTCTCAGTGTCTCTGTGTCTCAGTGTCTCTGTGTCTCTGTGTCTCAGTGTCTCAGTGTCTCAGTGTCTCTGAGTCTCAGAGTCTCAGAGTTTCAGTGTCTCTGTGTCTCAGTGTCTCAGTGGCTCAGTGGCTCAGTGTCTCAGTGTCTCAGTGTCTCTGAGTCTCAGTGTCTCAGTGTCTCAGTTTCTCTGAGTCTCAGTGTCTCTGTGTCTCTGTGTCTCAGTGTCTCTGTGTCTCTGTGTCTCAGTGTCACAGTGTCTCAGTGTCTCTGTGTCTCAGTGTCTCTGTGTCTCAGTGTCTCAGTGGCTCAGTGTCTCTGTGTCTCAGTGTCTCAGTGTCTCTGTGTCTCAGTGTCTCTGTGTCTCAGTGTCTAAGTGTCTCTGAGTCTCAGAGTCTCAGTGTCTCTGTGTCTCTGTGTCTCAGTGTCTCAGTGTCTCTGAGTCTCAGAGTCTCAGTGTCTCTGTGTCTCAGAGTCTCAGTGTCTCTGTGTGTCAGTGTCTCAGCGTCTCTGTGTCTCTGTGTCTCAGTGTCTCAGCGTCTCTGCGTCTCTGTGTCTCAGTGTCTCTGTGTCTCAGTGTCTCAGAGTCTCAGTGTCTCTGTGTCTCAGAGTCTCAGTGTCTCTGTGTCTCAGTTTCTCAGCGTCTCTGTGTCTGTGTGTCTCAGTGTCTCAGCGTCTCTGTGTCTCTGTGTCACAGTGTCTCTGTGTCACAGTGTCTCTGTGTCTCAGTGTCTCAGTGTCTCAGTGTCTCTGTGTCTCAGTGTCTCAGTGTCTCTGAGTCTCAGAGTCCCAGAGTCTCAGTGTCACTGTGTCTCAGTGTCTCTGTGTCTCAGTGTCTCTGTGTCTCAGTGTCTCAGTTCTCAGTGTCACAGTGTCTCAGTGTCTCAGTGTCTCAGAGTCTCAGTGTCTTTGTGTCTCTATGTCTCAGTGTCTCAGTGTCTCCGAGTCTCAGTGTCTCAGTGTCTCAGTGTCTCAGTGTCTCTGTGTCTCAGTGTCTCTGTGTCTCTGTGTCTCAGTGTCTCAGTGTCTCAGTGTCTCTGAGTCTCAGTGTCTCTGTGTCTCAGTGTCTCTGTGTCTCTGTGTCTCAGTGTCTCAGTGTCTCTGTGTCTCTGTGTCTCAGAGTCTCAGTGTCTCTGTGTCTCAGTGTCTCTGTGTCTCAGTGTCTCTGTGTCTCTGTGTGTCAGTGTCACAGTGTCTCAGTGTCTCAGAGTCTCAGTGTCTCTGTGTCTCTGTGTCTCAGAGTCTCAGTGTCTCTGTGTCTCTATGTCTCAGTGTCTCAGTGTCTCCGAGTCTCAGAGTCTCAGTGTCTCTGTGTCTCAGTGTCTCAGTGTCTCTGTGTCTCAGTGTCTCTGTGTCTCAGTGTCTCAGTGTCTCTGTGTCTCTGTGTCTCAGTGTCTCAGTGTCTCAGTGTCTCAGTGTCTCAGTGTCTCTGTGTCTCAGAGTCTCAGAGTCTCAGTGTCTCTGTGTCGCAGTGTCTCTGTGTCTCTGTGTCTCAGTGTCTCAGTGTCTCTGAGTCTCAGTGTCTCAGTGTCTCAGTGTCTCTGAGTCTCAGTGTCTCTGTGTCTCAGTGTCTCAGTTCTCAGTGTCTCAGTGTCTCAGTGTCTCAGTGTCTCTGAGTCTCAGAGTCTCAGTGTCTCTGTGTCTCTGTGTCTCAGAGTCTCAGTGTCTCTGTGTCTCTATGTCTCAGTGTCTCAGTGTCTCCGAGTCTCAGAGTCTCAGTGTCTCAGTGTCTCAGTGTCTCAGTGTCTCTGTGTCTCAGTGTCTCTGTGTCTCAGTGTCTCAGTGTCTCTGTGTCTCAGTGTCTCTGTGTCTCAGTGTCTCAGTGTCTCTGTGTCTCTGTGTCTCAGTGTCTCAGTGTCTCAGTGTCTCAGTGTCTCTGAGTCTCAGTGTCTCTGTGTCTCAGTGTCTCTGTGTCTCTGTGTCTCAGTGTCTCAGTGTCTCTGTGTCTCAGTGTCTCAGAGTCTCAGTGTCTCTGTGTCTCAGTGTCTCTGTGTCTCAGTGTCTCTGTGTCTCTGTGTCTCAGTGTCACAGTGTCTCAGTGTCTCAGAGTCTCAGTGTCTCTGTGTCTCTGTGTCTCAGAGTCTCAGTGTCTCTGTGTCTCTATGTCTCAGTGTCTCAGTGTCTCCGAGTCTCAGAGTCTCAGTGTCTCTGTGTCTCAGTGTCTCAGTGTCTCTGTGTCTCAGTGTCTCTGTGTCACAGTGTCTCTGTGTCTCAGTGTCTCAGTGTCTCTGTGTCTCAGTGTCTCAGTGTCTCAGTGTCTCTGAGTCTCAGTGTCTCTGTGTCTCAGTGTCTCTGTGTCACAGTGTCTCAGTGTCTCAGTGTCTCTGTGTCTCAGTGTCTCAGTGTCTCTGAGTCTCAGTGTCTCAGTGTCTCAGTGTCTCAGTGTCTCTGTGTCTCAGTGTCTCTGAGTCTCTGTGTCTCAGTGTCTCTGAGTGTCAGTGTCTCTGTGTCTCAGTGTCTCTGTGTCTCAGTGTCTCTGTGTCTCTGTGTCTCAGTGTCACAGTGTCTCAGTGTCTCATGTCTCAGTGTCTCAGAGTCTCAGTGTCTCTGTGTCTCAGTGTCTCAGTGTCTCTGTGTCTCAGTGTCTCTGTGTCTCTGTGTCTCAGTGTCTCAGTGTCTCTGTGTCTCAGTGTCTCAGTGTCTCTGAGTCTCAGTGTCTCTGTGTCTCAGTGTCTCTGTGTCTCTGTGTCACAGTGTCTCAGTGTCTCAGTGTCTCTGTGTCTCAGTGTCTCAGTGTCTCTGAGTCTCAGTGTCTCAGTGTCTCAGTGTCTCAGTGTCTCTGTGTCTCAGTGCCTCTGAGTCTCTGTGTCTCAGTGTCTCTGTGTCTCAGTGTCTCTGTGTCTCAGTGTCTCTGTGTCTCTGTGTCTCAGTGTCACAGTGTCTCAGTGTCTCATGTCTCAGTGTCTCAGTGTCTCTGTGTCTCAGTGTCTCAGTGTCTCAGTGTCTCTGTGTCTCAGTGTCTCAGTGTCTCTGAGTCTCAGTGTCTCAGTGTCTCAGTGTCTCAGTGTCTCTGAGTCTCAGTGTCTCTGTGTCTCAGTGTATCTGTGTCTCAGTGTCTCAGTGTCTCAGTGTCTCTGTGTCTCAGTGTCTCAGTGTCTCTGAGTCTCTGTGTCTCAGTGTCTCAGTGTCTCAGTGTCTCAGTGTCTCTGAGTCTCAGAGTCTCAGTGTCTCTGTGTCTCAGTGTCTCTGAGTCTCTGTGTCTCAGTGTCACAGTGTCTCAGTGTCTCAGTGTCTCTGTGTCTCAGTGTCTCAGTGTCTCAGTGTCTCTGTGTCTCAGTGTCTCAGTGTCTCTGAGTCTCAGTGTCTCAGTGTCTCAGTGTCTCAGTGTCTCTGAGTCTCAGAGTCTCAGTGTCTCTGTGTCTCAGTGTCTCTGAGTCTCTGTGTCTCAGTGTCACAGTGTCTCAGTGTCTCAGTGTCTCTGTGTCTCTGTGTCTCAGTGTCTCAGTGTCTCTGTGTCTCAGTGTCTCTGTGTCTCTATGTCTCAGTGTCTCAGTGTCTCTGAGTCTCTGTGTCTCAGTGTCTCTGTGTCTCAGTGTCTCAGTGTCTCTGTGTCTCAGTGTCTCTGTGTCTCCGAGTCTCAGAGTCTCAGTGTCTCTGTGTCTCTGTGTCTCAGAGTCTCAGTGTCTCTGTGTCTCTATGTCTCAGTGTCTCAGTGTCTCCGAGTCTCAGAGTCTCAGTGTCTCAGTGTCTCAGTGTCTCAGTGTCTCTGTGTCTCAGTGTCTCTGTGTCTCAGTGTCTCAGTGTCTCTGTGTCTCAGTGTCTCTGTGTTTCTGTGTCTCAGTGTCTCTGTGTCTCAGTGTCTCAGTGTCTCTGAGTCTCTGTGTCTCTGTGTCTCTGTGTCTCAGTGTCTCAGTGTCTCTGAGTCTCTGTGTCTCAGTGTCTCTGTGTCTCAGTGTCTCTGAGTCTCAGTGTCTCTGTGTCTCTGTGTCTCAGTGTCTCTGTGTCTCTGTGTCTCAGTGTCACAGTGTCTCAGTGTCTCTGTGTCTCTGTGTCTCTGTGTCTCCGTGTCTCAGTGTCTCAGTGTCTCTGAGTCTCTGTGTCTCAGTGTCTCTGTGCCTCAGTGTCTCAGTGTCTCAGTGTCTCTGTGTCTCAGTGTCTCTGTGTCTCTGTGTCTCAGTGTCTCAGTGTCTCTGAGTCTCAGAGTCTCAGAGTCTCAGTGTCTCTGTGCCTCAGTGTCTCTGTGTCTCAGTGCCTCTATGTCTCAGTGTCTCAGTGTCTCAGTGTCTCTGAGTCTCAGAGTCTCAGAGTCTCAGTGTCTCTGTGTCTCAGTGTCTCTGTGTCTCAGTGTCTCAGTGTCTCTGAGTCTCAGAGTCTCAGTGTCTCAGTGTCTCAGTGTCTCAGTGTCTCAGAGTCTCAGAGTCTCAGAGTCTCAGTGTCTCAGTGTCTCAGTGTCTCTGTGTCTCAGAGTCTCAGAGTCTCAGTGTCTCTGTGTCTCAGTGTCTCTGTGTCTCAGTGTCTCAGTGTCTCTGAGTCTCAGAGTCTCAGTGTCTCAGTGTCTCAGTGTCTCAGTGTCTCTGAGTCTCAGAGTCTCAGTGTCTCAGTGTCTCAGTGTCTCAGTGTCTCTGTGTCTCAGTGTCTCTGTGTCTCTGTGTCTCAGTGTCTCTGAGTCTCAGTGTCTCTGAGTCTCAGAGTCTCTGAGTCTCAGAGTCTCAGTGTCTCTGTGTCTCAGTGTCTCTGTGTCTCAGTGTCTCAGTGTCTCTGTGTCTCTGTGTCTCAGTGTCTCAGTGTCTCTGAGTCTCAGTGTCTCTGAGTCTCAGTGTCTCTGTGTCTCAGTGTCTCAGAGTCTCAGTGTCTCTGAGTCTCAGAGTCTCAGAGTCTCAGTGTCTCAGTGTCTCTGTGTCTCTGTGTCTCTGTGTCTCAGTGTCTCTGTGTCTCAGTGTCTCAGTGTCTCTCTGTCTCAGTGTCTCAGTGTCTCTGAGTCTCAGTGTCTCTGAGTCTCAGAGTCTCAGTGTCTCAGTGTCTCTGTGTCTCAGTGTCTCAGTGTCTCAGTGTCTCTGAGTCTCAGAGTCTCAGTGTCTCAGTGTCTCAGTGTCTCTGTGTCTCTGTGTCTCAGTGTCTCAGTGTCTCTGAGTCTCAGAGTCTCAGAGTCTCAGTGTCTCTGTGTCTCTGTGTCTCAGTGTCTCAGTGTCTCTGAGTCTCAGAGTCTCAGAGTCTCAGTGTCTCAGTGTCTCTGAGTCTCAGAGTCTCAGTGTCTCAGTGTCTCTGTGTCTCAGTGTCTCAGTGTCTCAGAGTCTCAGTGTCTCAGTTTCTCAGTGTCTCTGTGTCTCAGAGTCTCAGTGTCTCAGTGTCTCAGTGTCTCTGTGTCTCTGTGTCTCAGTGTCTCAGTGTCTCTGAGTCTCAGAGTCTCAGAGTCTCTGTGTCTCAGTGTCTCAGTGTCTCAGTGTCTCTGAGTCTCAGAGTCTCAGAGTCTCAGTGTCTCAGTGTCTCTGAGTCTCAGAGTCTCAGTGTCTCAGTGTCTCTGTGTCTCAGTGTCTCAGTGTCTCAGAGTCTCAGTGTCTCAGTTTCTCAGTGTCTCTGTGTCTCAGTGTCTCAGTGTCTCTGTGTCTCAGTGTCTCTGTGTCTCTGTGTCTCAGTGTCTCAGTGTCTCTGAGTCTCAGTGTCTCTGAGTCTCAGAGTCTCTGAGTCTCAGAGTCTCAGTGTCTCAGTGTCTCAGTGTCTCTGTGTCTCAGTGTCTCTGTGTCTCTGTGTCTCTGTGTCTCAGTGTCTCAGTGTCTCTGAGTCTCAGTGTCTCTGAGTCTCAGAGTCTCAGTGTCTCAGTGTCTCTGTGTCTCAGTGTCTCAGTGTCTCAGTGTCTCTGAGTATCAGAGTCTCAGTGTCTCAGTGTCTCTGTGTCTCTGTGTCTCAGTGTCTCTGAGTCTCAGAGTCTCAGAGTCTCAGTGTCTCTGTGTCTCAGTGTCTCAGTGTCTCAGTGTCTCTGAGTCTCAGAGTCTCAGAGTCTCAGTGTCTCAGTGTCTCTGAGTCTCAGAGTCTCAGTGTCTCAGTGTCTCTGTGTCTCAGTGTCTCAGTGTCTCTGAGTCTCAGTGTCTCAGTGTCTCAGTGTCTCTGTGTCTCAGTGTCTCTGTGTCTCTGTGTCTCAGTGTCTCAGTGTCTCTGAGTCTCAGAGTCTCTGAGTCTCAGAGTCTCAGTGTCTCAGTGTCTCTGTGTCTCAGTGTCTCTGTGTCTCTGTGTCTCAGTGTCTCTGAGTCTCAGTGTCTCTGAGTCTCAGAGTCTCTGAGTCTCAGAGTCTCAGTGTCTCTGTGTCTCAGTGTCTCTGTGTCTCAGTGTCTCAGTGTCTCTGTGTCTCTGTGTCTCAGTGTCTCAGTGTCTCTGAGTCTCAGTGTCTCTGAGTCTCAGTGTCTCTGTGTCTCAGTGTCTCAGTGTCTCAGTGTCTCTGAGTCTCAGAGTCTCAGTGTCTCAGTGTCTCTGTGTCTCTGTGTCTCTGTGTCTCAGTGTCTCTGTGTCTCAGTGTCTCTGTGTCTCTGTGTCTCAGTGTCTCAGTGTCTCTGAGTCTCAGTGTCTCTGAGTCTCAGAGTCTCAGTGTCTCAGTGTCTCTGTGTCTCAGTGTCTCAGTGTCTCAGTGTCTCTGAGTCTCAGAGTCTCAGTGTCTCAGTGTCTCAGTGTCTCTGTGTCTCTGTGTCTCAGTGTCTCAGTGTCTCTGAGTCTCAGAGTCTCAGAGTCTCAGTGTCTCTGTGTCTCAGTGTCTCAGTGTCTCTGAGTCTCAGAGTCTCAGAGTCTCAGTGTCTCAGTGTCTCTGAGTCTCAGAGTCTCAGTGTCTCAGTGTCTCTGTGTCTCAGTGTCTCAGTGTCTCAGAGTCTCAGTGTCTCAGTTTCTCAGTGTCTCTGTGTCTCAGTGTCTCAGTGTCTCAGTGTCTCTGTGTCTCTGTGTCTCAGTGTCTCAGTGTCTCTGAGTCTCAGAGTCTCAGAGTCTCTGTGTCTCAGTGTCTCAGTGTCTCAGTGTCTCTGAGTCTCAGAGTCTCAGAGTCTCAGTGTCTCAGTGTCTCTGAGTCTCAGAGTCTCAGTGTCTCAGTGTCTCTGTGTCTCAGTGTCTCAGTGTCTCAGAGTCTCAGTGTCTCAGTTTCTCAGTGTCTCTGTGTCTCAGTGTCTCAGTGTCTCTGTGTCTCAGTGTCTCTGTGTCTCTGTGTCTCAGTGTCTCAGTGTCTCTGAGTCTCAGTGTCTCTGAGTCTCAGAGTCTCTGAGTCTCAGAGTCTCAGTGTCTCAGTGTCTCAGTGTCTCTGTGTCTCAGTGTCTCTGTGTCTCTGTGTCTCTGTGTCTCAGTGTCTCAGTGTCTCTGAGTCTCAGTGTCTCTGAGTCTCAGAGTCTCAGTGTCTCAGTGTCTCTGTGTCTCAGTGTCTCTGAGTCTCAGTGTCTCTGAGTCTCAGAGTCTCAGTGTCTCAGTGTCTCTGTGTCTCTGTGTCTCAGTGTCTCTGAGTCTCAGAGTCTCAGAGTCTCAGTGTCTCTGTGTCTCAGTGTCTCAGTGTCTCAGTGTCTCTGAGTCTCAGAGTCTCAGAGTCTCAGTGTCTCAGTGTCTCTGAGTCTCAGAGTCTCAGTGTCTCAGTGTCTCTGTGTCTCAGTGTCTCAGTGTCTCTGAGTCTCAGTGTCTCAGTGTCTCAGTGTCTCTGTGTCTCAGTGTCTCTGTGTCTCTGTGTCTCAGTGTCTCAGTGTCTCTGAGTCTCAGAGTCTCTGAGTCTCAGAGTCTCAGTGTCTCAGTGTCTCAGAGTCTCAGAGTCTCAGTGTCTCTGTGTCTCAGTGTCTCAGTGTCTCAGTGTCTCTGAGTCTCAGAGTCTCAGAGTCTCAGTGTCTCAGTGTCTCTGAGTCTCAGAGTCTCAGTGTCTCAGTGTCTCTGTGTCTCAGTGTCTCAGTGTCTCTGAGTCTCAGAGCCTCAGAGTCTCAGTGTCTCAGTGTCTCAGTGTCTCAGTGTCTCTGTGTCTCAGTGTCTCTGTGTCTCTGTGTCTCAGTGTCTCAGTGTCTCTGAGTCTCAGAGTCTCTGAGTCTCAGAGTCTCAGTGTCTCAGTGTCTCAGTGTCTCAGTGTCTCTGTGTCTCAGAGTCTCAGTGTCTCAGTGTCTCAGTGTCTCTGAGTCTCAGAGTCTCAGAGTCTCAGTGTCTCAGTGTCTCTGAGTCTCAGAGTCTCAGAGTCTCAGTGTCTCAGTGTCTCTGAGTCTCAGAGTCTCAGTGTCTCAGTGTCTCTGAGTCTCAGAGCCTCAGTGTCTCAGTGTCTCAGTGTCTCAGTGTCTCTGTGTCTCAGTGTCTCTGTGTCTCTGTGTCTCAGTGTCTCAGTGTCTCTGAGTCTCAGAGTCTCTGAGTCTCAGTGTCTCAGTGTCTCAGTGTCTCTGTGTCTCTGTGTCTCAGTGTCTCAGTGTCTCTGAGTCTCAGTGTCTCTGAGTCTCAGAGTCTCAGTGTCTCAGTGTCTCTGTGTCTCAGTGTCTCAGTGTCTCTGAGTCTCAGAGTCTCAGAGTCTCAGTGTCTCAGTGTCTCTGTGTCTCTGTGTCTCAGTGTCTCAGTGTCTCTGAGTCTCAGTGTCTCAGTGTCTCTGAGTCTCAGAGTCTCAGAGTCTCAGTGTCTCAGTGTCTCTGAGTCTCAGAGTCTCAGAGTCTCAGTGTCTCTGTGTCTCTGAGTCTCAGAGTCTCAGTGTCTCCGTGTCTCTGTGTCTCAGTGTCTCAGTGTCTCTGAGTCTCAGAGTCTCAGAGTCTCAGTGTCTCAGTGTCTCAGTGTCTCTGTGTCTCAGTGTCTCAGTGTCTCTGTGTCTCAGTGTCTCAGTGTCTCTGAGTCTCAGTGTCTCTGATTCTCAGAGTCTCTGAGTCTCAGAGTCTCAGTGTCTCAGTGTCTCAGTGTCTCTGTGTCTCAGTGTCTCAGTGTCTCTGTGTCTCTGTGTCTCAGTGTCTCAGTGTCTCTGAGTCTCAGTGTCTCAGTGTCTCAGTGTCTCTGAGTCTCAGAGTCTCAGAGTCTCAGTGTCTCAGTGTCTCTGAGTCTCAGAGTCTCAGAGTCTCAGTGTCTCTGTGTCTCTGAGTCTCAGAGTCTCAGTGTCTCAGTGTCTCTGTGTCTCAGTGTCTCAGTGTCTCTGAGTCTCAGAGTCTCAGAGTCTCAGTGTCTCAGTGTCTCAGTGTCTCTGTGTCTCAGTGTCTCAGTGTCTCTGTGTCTCAGTGTCTCAGTGTCTCTGAGTCTCAGTGTCTCTGATTCTCAGAGTCTCTGAGTCTCAGAGTCTCAGTGTCTCAGTGTCTCAGTGTCTCTGTGTCTCAGTGTCTCAGTGTCTCTGTGTCTCAGTGTCTCTGTGTCTCTGTGTCTCAGTGTCTCAGTGTCTCTGAGTCTCAGTGTCTCTGAGTCTCAGAGTCTCAGTGTCTCAGTGTCTCTGTGTCTCAGTGTCTCAGTGTCTCTGAGTCTCAGAGTCTCAGAGTCTCAGTGTCTCAGTGTCTCAGTGTCTCTGTGTCTCAGTGTCTCAGTGTCTCTGAGTCTCAGAGTCTCAGAGTCTCAGTGTCTCTGTGTCTCAGTGTCTCAGTGTCTCAGTGTCTCTGAGTCTCAGAGTCTCAGAGTCTCAGTGTCTCAGTGTCTCTGAGTCTCAGAGTCTCAGTGTCTCTGTGTCTCAGTGTCTCAGTGTCTCTGAGTCTCAGAGTCTCAGAGTCTCAGTGTCTCAGTGTCTCAGTGTCTCTGTGTCTCAGTGTCTCAGTGTCTCTGTGTCTCAGTGTCTCTGTGTCTCAGTGTCTCTGAGTCTCAGTGTCTCTGAGTCTCAGAGTCTCTGAGTCTCAGTGTCTCTGTGTCTCTGTGTCTCTGTGTCTCAGTGTCTCTGAGTCTCAGTGTCTCTGAGTCTCAGAGTCTCAGTGTCTCAGTGTCTCAGTGTCTCTGAGTCTCAGAGTCTCAGAGTCTCAGTGTCTCAGTGTCTCAGTGTCTCTGTGTCTCTGTGTCTCAGTGTCTCAGTGTCTCTGAGTCTCAGAGTCTCAGAGTCTCAGTGTCTCTGTGTCTCAGTGTCTCAGTGTCTCTGAGTCTCAGAGTCTCAGAGTCTCAGTGTCTCAGTGTCTCTGAGTCTCAGAGTCTCAGTGTCTCAGTGTCTCTGTGTCTCAGTGTCTCAGTGTCTCTGAGTCTCAGAGTCTCAGTGTCTCAGTGTCTCAGTGTCTCTGTGTCTCAGTGTCTCAGTGTATCTGTGTCTCAGTGTCTCTGTGTCTCTGTGTCTCAGTGTCTCAGTGTCTCTGAGTCTTAGTGTCTCTGAGTCTCAGAGTCTCTGAGTCTCAGTGTCTCAGTGTCTCAGTGTCTCAGTGTCTCTGTGTCTCAGTGTCGCTGTGTCTCAGTGTCTCAGTGTCTCTGAGTCTCAGTGTCTCTGAGTCTCAGAGTCTCAGTGTCTCAGTGTCTCTGTGTCTCAGTGTCTCAGTGTCTCAGTGTCTCAGAGTCTCAGAGTCTCAGTGTCTCAGTGTCTCAGTGTCTCTGTGTCTCTGTGTCTCAGTGTCTCAGTGTCTCTGAGTCTCAGTGTCTCAGTGTCTCAGTGTCTCTGTGTCTCTGTGTCTCACTGTCTCAGTGTCTCTGTGTCTCAGTGTCTCTGTGTCTCTGTGTCTCAGTGTCTCTGAGTCTCTGTGTCTCAGTGTCTCTGTGTCTCAGTGTCTCAGTGTCTCTGAGTCCCAGAGTCTCAGTGTCTCTGTGTCTCAGAGTCTCAGTGTCTTTGTGTCTCAGTGTCTCAGCGTCTCTGGGTCTCTGTGTCTCAGTGTTTCAGCGTCTCTGCGTCTCTGTGTCTCAGTGTCTCTGTGTCTCAGAGTCTCAGTGTCTCTGTGTCTCAGAGACTCAGTGTCTTTGTGTCTCAGTGTCTCAGCGTCTCAGTGTCTCTGTGTCTCAGTGTCTCAGCGTCTCTGTGTCTCAGTGTCTCTGTGTCTCACTGTCTAAGTGTCTCTGAGTCTCAGAGTCTCAGTGTCTCTGTGTCACAGTATCTCTGTGTCTCAGTGTCTCAGTTTCTCTGTGTCTCTGTGTCTGAGTGTCTCTGTGTCTCTGTGTCTCAGTGTCTCTGTGTGTCAGTGTCTCAGTGTCTCAGTGTCTCTGTGCCTCAGTGTCTCTGTGTCTCAGTGTCTCTATGTCTCAGTGTCTCAGTGTCTCAGTGTCTCTGAGTCTCAGAGTCTCAGAGTCTCAGTGTCTCTGTGTCTCAGTGTCTCTGTGTCTCTGTGTCTCAGTGTCACAGTGTCTCAGTGTCTCAGAGTCTCAGTGTCTCTGTGTCTCTGTGTCTCAGAGTCTCAGTGTCTCTGTGTCTCTATGTCTCAGTGTCTCAGTGTCTCCGAGTCTCAGAGTCTCAGTGTCTCTGTGTCTCAGTGTCTCAGTGTCTCTGTGTCTCAGTGTCTCTGTGTCACAGTGTCTCTGTGTCTCAGTGTCTCAGTGTCTCTGTGTCTCAGTGTCTCAGTGTCTCAGTGTCTCTGAGTCTCAGTGTCTCTGTGTCTCAGTGTCTCTGTGTTTCTGTGTCACAGTGTCTCAGTGTCTCAGTGTCTCTGTGTCTCAGTGTCTCAGTGTCTCTGAGTCTCAGAGTCTCAGAGTCTCAGTGTCTCTGTGTCTCAGTGTCTCTGTGTCTCTGTGTCTCAGTGTCACAGTGTCTCAGTGTCTCAGAGTCTCAGTGTCTCTGTGTCTCTGTGTCTCAGAGTCTCAGTGTCTCTGTGTCTCTATGTCTCAGTGTCTCAGTGTCTCCGAGTCTCAGAGTCTCAGTGTCTCAGTGTCTCAGTGTCTCTGTGTCTCAGTGTCTCTGTGTCACAGTGTCTCTGTGTCTCAGTGTCTCAGTGTCTCTGTGTCTCAGTGTCTCAGTGTCTCAGTGTCTCTGAGTCTCAGTGTCTCTGTGTCTCAGTGTCTCTGTGTTTCTGTGTCACAGTGTCTCAGTGTCTCAGTGTCTCTGTGTCTCAGTGTCTCAGTGTCTCTGAGTCTCAGTGTCTCAGTGTCTCAGTGTCTCTGTGTCTCAGTGTCTCTGAGTCTCTGTGTCTCAGTGTCTCTGTGTCTCAGTGTCTCTGTGTCTCAGTGTCTCAGTGTCTCAGTGTCTCTGTGTCTCAGTGTCTCAGTGTCTCTGAGTCTCAGTGTCTCAGTGTCTCAGTGTCTCAGTGTCTCTGAGTCTCAGTGTCTCAGTGTCTCAGTGTCTCAGTGTCTCTGAGTCTCAGTGTCTCTGTGTCTCAGTGTCTCAGTGTCTCTGAGTCTCAGTGTCTCAGTGTCTCAGTGTCTCTGTGTCTCAGTGTCTCTGAGTCTCTGTGTCTCAGTGTCTCTGTGTCTCAGTGTCTCTGTGTCTCAGTGTCTCAGTGTCTCAGTGTCTCTGTGTCTCAGTGTCTCAGTGTCTCTGAGTCTCAGTGTCTCAGTGTCTCAGTGTCTCAGTGTCTCTGAGTCTCATTGTCTCTGTGTCTCAGTGTCTCAGTGTCTCAGTGTCTCTGTGTCTCAGTGTCTCAGTGTCTCTGAGTCTCTGTGTCTCAGTGTCTCAGTGTCTCAGTGTCTCAGTGTCTCTGAGTCTCAGAGTCTCAGTGTCTCTGTGTCTCAGTGTCTCTGAGTCTCTGTGTCTCAGTGTCACAGTGTCTCAGTGTCTCTGTGTCTCTGTGTCTCAGTGTCTCAGTGTCTCTGTGTCTCAGTGTCTCTGTGTCTCTGTGTCTCAGTGTCTCAGTGTCTCTGAGTCTCTGTGTCTCAGTGTCTCTGTGTCTCAGTGTCTCAGTGTCTCTGTGTCTCAGTGTCTCTGTGTCTCCGAGTCTCAGAGTCTCAGTGTCTCTGTGTCTCTGTGTCTCAGAGTCTCAGTGTCTCTGTGTCTCTATGTCTCAGTGTCTCAGTGTCTCCGAGTCTCAGAGTCTCAGTGTCTCTGTGTCTCAGTGTCTCAGTGTCTCAGTGTCTCTGTGTCTCAGTGTCTCTGTGTCTCAGTGTCTCAGTGTCTCTGTGTCTCAGTGTCTCTGTGTTTCTGTGTCTCTGTGTCTCAGTGTCTCTGTGTCTCAGTGTCTCAGTGTCTCTGAGTCTCAGTGTCTCTGTGTCTCTGTGTCTCTGTGTCTCTGTGTCTCATTGTCTCTGAGTCTCTGTGTCTCAGTGTCTCTGTGTCTCAGTGTCTCTGAGTCTCAGTGTCTCTGTGTCTCTGTGTCTCAGTGTCTCTGTGTCTCTGTGTCTCAGTGTCTCAGTGTCTCTGTGTCTCTGTGTCTCTGTGTCTCCGTGTCTCAGTGTCTCAGTGTCTCTGAGTCTCTGTGTCTCAGTGTCTCTGTGCCTCAGTGTCTCAGTGTCTCAGTGTCTCTGTGTCTCAGTGTCTCTGTGTCTCTGTGTCTCAGTGTCTCAGTGTCTCTGAGTCTCAGAGTCTCAGAGTCTCAGTGTCTCTGTCCCTCAGTGTCTCTGTGTCTCAGTGCCTCTATGTCTCAGTGTCTCAGTGTCTCAGTGTCTCTGAGTCTCAGAGTCTCTGAGTCTCAGAGTCTCAGAGTCTCAGTGTCTCTGTGTCTCAGTGTCTCTGTGTCTCAGTGTCTCAGTGTCTCTGAGTCTCAGAGTCTCAGTGTCTCAGTGTCTCAGTGTCTCAGTGTCTCTGAGTCTCAGAGTCTCAGAGTCTCAGTGTCTCAGTGTCTCAGTGTCTCTGTGTCTCAGAGTCTCAGAGTCTCAGAGTCTCAGTGTCTCTGTGTCTCAGTGTCTCTGTGTCTCAGTGTCTCAGTGTCTCTGAGTCTCAGAGTCTCAGTGTCTCAGTGTCTCTGTGTCTCAGTGTCTCAGTGTCTCAGTGTCTCTGAGTCTCCGAGCCTCAGAGTCTCAGTGTCTCAGTGTCTCAGTGTCTCTGTGTCTCAGTGTCTCAGTGTCTCTGTGTCTCAGTGTCTCTGTGTCTCTGTGTCTCAGTGTCTCAGTGTCTCTGAGTCTCAGTGTCTCTGAGTCTCAGAGTCTCAGAGTCTCAGAGTCTCAGTGTCTCTGTGTCTCAGTGTCTCTGTGTCTCAGTGTCTCAGTGTCTCTGAGTCTCAGAGTCTCAGTGTCTCAGTGTCTCAGTGTCTCAGTGTCTCTGAGTCTCAGAGTCTCAGAGTCTCAGAGTCTCACTGTCTCAGTGTCTCAGTGTCTCAGTGTCTCTGTGTCTCAGTGTCTCAGTGTCTCTGTGTCTCAGTGTCTCTGTGTCTCTGAGTCTCAGAGTCTCAGAGTCTCAGTGTCTCAGTGTCTCAGTGTCTCTGTGTCTCAGTGTCTCAGTGTCTCTGTGTCTCTGTGTCTCAGTGTCTCAGTGTCTCTGAGTCTCAGTGTCTCTGAGTCTCAGAGTCTCTGAGTCTCAGAGTCTCTGTGTCTCAGTGTCTCAGTGTCTCTGAGTCTCAGTGTCTCTGTGTCTCAGAGTCTCAGTATCTCTGTGTGTCAGTGTCTCAGCGTCTCTGTGTCTCTGTGTCTCAGTGTCTCAGCGTCTCTGCGTCTCTGTGTCTCAGTGTCTCTGTGTCTCAGAGTCTCAGTGTCTCTGTGTCTCAGAGTCTCAGTGTCTCTGTGTCTCAGTGTCTCAGCGTCTCTGTTTCTGTGTGTCTCAGTGTCTCAGCGTCTCTGTGTCTCTGTGTCTCAGTGTCTCTGTGTCTCAGAGTCTCAGTATCTCTGTGTGTCAGTGTCTCAGCGTCTCTGTGTCTCTGTGTCTCAGTGTCTCAGCGTCTCTGCGTCTCTGTGTCTCAGTGTCTCTGTGTCTCAGTGTCTCAGTGTCTCAGAGTCTCAGTGTCTCTGTGTCTCAGAGTCTCAGAGTCTCTGTGTCTCAGTGTCTCAGCGTCTCTGTGTCTGTGTGTCTCAGTGTCTCAGCGTCTCTGTGTCTCTGTGTCTCTGTGTCTCTGTGTCTCAGTGTCTCAGCGTCTCTGTGTCTCTGTGTCTCAGTGTCTCAGCGACTCTGTGTGTCTGTGTCTCAGTGTCTCTGTGTCTCAGTGTCTCTGTGTCTCTGTGTCTCAGTGTCTCAGCGACTCTGTGCCTCTGTGTCTGAGTGTCTCTGTGTCTCAGTGTCTCAGGGTCTCTGTGTCTCAGTGTCTCAGTGTCTCAGAGTCTCAGAGTCTCAAAGTCTCAGTGTCTCAGTGTCTCAGAGTCTCAGAGTCTCAGTGTCTCTGTGTCTCAGTGTCTCTGTGTCTCAGCGTCTCTGTGTCTCAGTGTCTCAGTGTCTCAGCGTCTCTGTGTCTCTGTGTCTCAGTGTCTCTGTGTCTCAGTGTCTCAGGGTCTCTTTGTCTCAGTGTCTCAGAGTCTCAGAGTCTCAGAGTCTCAGTGTCTCAGTGTCTCAGAGTCTCAGAGTCTCAGTGTCTCGGTGTCTCAGTGTCTCTGTGTCTCAGTGTCTCTGTGTCTCAGCGTCTCTGTGTCTCTGTGTCTCAGTGTCTCTGTGTCTCAGTGTCTCAGGGTCTCTTTGTCTCAGTGTCACAGAGTCTCAGAGTCTCAGAGTCTCAGTTTCTCAGTGTCTCAGAGTCTCAGAGTCTCAGTGTCTCGGTGTCTCAGTGTCTCTGTGTCTCAGTGTCTCTGTGTCTCAGCGTCTCTGTGTCTCTGTGTCTCAGTGTCTCAGTGTCTCAGCGTCTCTGTGTCTCTGTGTCTCAGTGTCTCAGTGTCTCAGTGTCTCTGTGTCTCAGTGTCTCAGTGTCTCTGAGTCTCAGTGTCTCAGTGTCTCAGTGTCTCAGTGTCTCAGTGTCTCTGTGTCTCAGTGTCTCAGTGTCTCTGAGTCTCAGTGTCTCAGTGTCTCAGTGTCTCAGTGTCTCTGTGTCTCAGTGTATCTGTGTCTCAGTGTCTCAGTGTCTCAGTGTCTCTGTGTCTCAGTGTCTCAGTGTCTCTGAGTCTCTGTGTCTCAGTGTCTCAGTGTCTCAGTGTCTCAGTGTCTCTGAGTCTCAGAGTCTCAGTGTCTCTGTGTCTCAGTGTCTCTGAGTCTCTGTGTCTCAGTGTCACAGTGTCTCAGTGTCTCAGTGTCTCAGTGTCTCAGTGTCTCAGTGTCTCTGTGTCTCAGTGTCTCAGTGTCTCTGAGTCTCTGTGTCTCAGTGTCTCAGTGTCTCAGTGTCTCTGAGTCTCAGAGTCTCAGTGTCTCTGTGTCTCAGTGTCTCTGAGTCTCTGTGTCTCAGTGTCACAGTGTCTCAGTGTCTCAGTGTCTCTGTGTCTCTGTGTCTCAGTGTCTCAGTGTCTCTGTGTCTCAGTGTCTCTGTGTCTCTGTGTCTCAGTGTCTCAGTGTCTCTGAGTCTCTGTGTCTCAGTGTCTCTGTGTCTCAGTGTCTCAGTGTCTCTGTGTCTCAGTGTCTCTGTGTCTCCGAGTTTCAGAGTCTCAGTGTCTCTGTGTCTCTGTGTCTCAGAGTCTCAGTGTCTCTGTGTCTCTATGTCTCAGTGTCTCAGTGTCTCCGAGTCTCAGAGTCTCAGTGTCTCAGTGTCTCAGTGTCTCAGTGTCTCTGTGTCTCAGTGTCTCTGTGTCTCAGTGTCTCAGTGTCTCTGTGTCTCAGTGTCTCTGTGTTTCTGTGTCTCAGTGTCTCTGTGTCTCAGTGTCTCAGTGTCTCTGAGTCTCAGTGTCTCTGTGTCTCTGTGTCTCAGTGTCTCAGTGTCTCTGAGTCTCTGTGTCTCAGTGTCTCTGTGTCTCAGTGTCTCTGAGTCTCAGTGTCTCTGTGTCTCTGTGTCTCAGTGTCTCTGTGTCTCTGTGTCTCAGTGTCACAGTGTCTCAGTGTCTCTGTGTCTCTGTGTCTCTGTGTCTCCGTGTCTCAGTGTCTCAGTGTCTCTGAGTCTCTGTGTCTCAGTGTCTCTGTGCCTCAGTGTCTCAGTGTCTCAGTGTCTCTGTGTCTCAGTGTCTCTGTGTCTCTGTGTCTCAGTGTCTCAGTGTCTCTGAGTCTCAGAGTCTCAGAGTCTCAGTGTCTCTGTGCCTCAGTGTCTCTGTGTCTCAGTGCCTCTATGTCTCAGTGTCTCAGTGTCTCAGTGTCTCTGAGTCTTAGAGTCTCAGAGTCTCAGAGTCTCAGTGTCTCTGTGTCTCAGTGTCTCTGTGTCTCAGTGTCTCAGTGTCTCTGAGTCTCAGAGTCTCAGTGTCTCAGTGTCTCAGTGTCTCAGTGTCTCAGAGTCTCAGAGTCTCAGAGTCTCAGTGTCTCAGTGTCTCAGTGTCTCTGTGTCTCAGAGTCTCAGAGTCTCAGAGTCTCAGTGTCTCTGTGTCTCAGTGTCTCTGTGTCTCAGTGTCTCAGTGTCTCTGAGTCTCAGAGTCTCAGTGTCTCAGTGTCTCTGTGTCTCAGTGTCTCAGTGTCTCAGTGTCTCTGAGTCTCAGAGTCTCAGTGTCTCAGTGTCTCAGTGTCTCAGTGTCTCTGTGTCTCAGTGTCTCTGTGTCTCTGTGTCTCAGTGTCTCTGAGTCTCAGTGTCTCTGAGTCTCAGAGTCTCTGAGTCTCAGAGTCTCAGTGTCTCTGTGTCTCAGTGTCTCTGTGTCTCAGTGTCTCAGTGTCTCTGTGTCTCTGTGTCTCAGAGTCTCAGTGTCTCTGTGTCTCTATGTCTCAGTGTCTCAGTGTCTCCGAGTCTCAGAGTCTCAGTGTCTCTGTGTCTCAGTGTCTCAGTGTCTCAGTGTCTCTGTGTCTCAGTGTCTCTGTGTCTCAGTGTCTCAGTGTCTCTGTGTCTCAGTGTCTCTGTGTTTCTGTGTCTCTGTGTCTCAGTGTCTCTGTGTCTCAGTGTCTCAGTGTCTCTGAGTCTCAGTGTCTCTGTGTCTCTGTGTCTCTGTGTCTCTGTGTCTCATTGTCTCTGAGTCT
>NW_027651018.1:0-22500 GCF_965287045.1 Carcharhinus amblyrhynchos
CTACAAAATTACACATTATTATCCCAGCCAATGACGTTCCACCTGCCGACAGGACTGGCCGAGCGTTAGTCCGTCGGCATCCAAAGGCCCTTCCCCTCTGAACAGGGAGCTAACTAGGTGGAACCCAGTAGATTCAAGGAGGTCACTAATATTGGAATAGGCCGAAGGAGCCATTGTCTTGTCCGAATCCCTGGACCCTCGAATAAGCCCGAGGGCCGGTACCTGAACTCACTATCCAGGAGAAACGCACTCCCGTACGTACCAGACCCTCAATTCAACTTGGGACCGGGGTGGGGGGTCACGTTTCGAGTTAGGGGGTCACAATTAGGGTCAGGGGTCACGTTTGGCGTCGGGGTCGTGTCGAGGGTCGGGGGGGGTGCCACGTTTGGTGTCGACCTCAGGTTGAGGGTCAGGGGTCACGTTTGGGCTCAGGGGTCACAGTTGGGGTCAGGGGTCATGTTGAGAGGCAGGGGCCGCAATTAGGGTCCAGGATCATGTTTGGGGTCAGGGGTCACGTTTGGTGTCAGGGGTCATGTTTAGGGTCGGGGGGGGTCGCGTTGAGGGTCGGGGGGTCGCGTTGAGGGTCGGGGGTCGCGTTGAGGGTCGGGGGGGTCGCGATCGGGATGAGAGCTGGTATGAGGGAAATAATCTATCTCCTCTCTCCCTCGCAGGCCCTGATTTACCCCGATGAGGCTGGATTCCCCCTCGGAGGGCCTGGTGATAAACTCTATTACATGTTGCAAATCCACTACGATAATCCCCAAGCAAAGAGTGGTAAGGTCTCTGTCCCCATCCTCCTACACCCCCCCTCCCTATCTCTGTAACCTCCGACACCCCCCTCCCTATCTCTGTAACCTCCGACACCCCACCTCCCTATCTCTGTAACCTCCTACACCCCACCTCCCTATCTCTGTAACCTCCTACACCCCCCTCCCTATCTCTGGAACCTCCGACACCCCCCCTCCCTATCCCTGTAACCTCCTACACCCCCCTCCCTATCTCTGTAACCTCCGACACCCCCCCTCCCTATCCCTGTAACCTCCTACACCCCCTCCCTATCTCTGTAACCTCCTACACCTCCTCCCTATCCCTGTAACCTCCTACACCCCCCTCCCTATCTCTGTAACCTCCGACACCCCCCCTCCCTATCCCTGTAACCTCCTACACCCCCCTCCCTATCTCTGTAACCTCCTACACCCGCCTCCCTATCTCTGTAACCTCCTACACCCCCCTCCCTATCCCTGTAACCTCCTACACCCCCCTCCCTATCTCTGTAACCTCCTACACCCCCTCCCTATCTCTGTAACCTCCTACACCCCCCTCCCTATCTCTGTAACCTCCGACACCCCCCCTCCCTATCCCTGTAACCTCCTACACCCCCCTCCCTATCTCTGTAACCTCCTACACCCCCTCCCTATCTCTGCAACCTCCTACACCCCCCTCCCTATCTCTGTAACCTCCTACACCCCCCTCCCTATCTCTGTAACCTCCTACACCCCCCTCCCTATCTCTGTAACCTCCTACACCCCCCTCCCTATCACTGTAACCCCTACACCCCCCCTCCCTATCCCTGTAACCTCCTACACCCCCCTCCCTATCTCTGTAACCTCCTACACCCCCCCATCTCTGTAACCTCCTCCAGCCCCCCTACACCCCCTCCCTATCTCTGTAGCCCCCTACACCCCCTCCCTATCTCTGTAACATGCGTCATGTTGCAACTGTACACAACTCTGGTGCGGCCGCACTTGGAGTATTGTGTGCAGTTCTGGTCCCCACATTACAGGAAGGATGTGGAGGCTTTGGAGAGGGTGCAGAGGAGGTTTACCAGGATGTTGCCTGGTATGGAGGGGAGGTCCTATGAGGAGAGACTGAGGGATTTGGGGTTGTTTTCGCTGGAAAGAAGGCGGCTAAGAGGGGATCTTATTGAAACATATAAGATGATTAGAGGTTTAGATAGGGTGGATGGTGATAGCCTTTTTCCTCGGATGGAGAAAGCTCGCACGAGGGGGCATGGCTTTAAATTAAGGGGGGGTAGTTATAGGACGGATGTCAGAGGTAGGTTCTTTACCCAGAGGGTGGTGAGGGATTGGAATGCCCTGCCTGCTGCAGTTGTAAATGCGCCTAGTTTGGGGGCGTTTAAGAGATCCGTGGATAGGTTTATGGACGGAAAGGGTTTGGTTTAGGTTAGAGGGTCATTGTTTTGTAACTGGTCGGCGCAACATCGTGGGCCGAAGGGCCTGTTCTGCGCTGTAATGTTCTATGTTCTATGTAACCTCCTCCAGCCCCCTACACCCCCTCCCTATCTCTGTAACCCCCTACACCCCCTCCCTATCTCTGTAACCCCCTACACCCCCTCCCTATCTCTGTAACCCCCTACACCCCCTCCCTATCTCTGTAACCCCCTACACCCCCTCCCTATCTCTGTAACCCCCTACACCCCCTCCCTATCTCTGTAACCCCCTACACCCCCTCCCCTATCTCTGTAACCCCCTACACCCCCTCCCTATCTCTGTAACCCCCTACACCCCCTCCCTATCTCTGTAACCCCCTACACCCCCTCCCTATCTCTGTAACCCCCTACACCCCCTCCCTATCTCTGTAACCCCCTACACCCCCTCCCTATCTCTGTAACCCCCTACACCCCCTCCCTATCTCTGTAACCCCCTACACCCCCTCCCTATCTCTGTAACCCTCTACACCCCCTCCCTATCTCTGTAACCCCCTACACCCCCTCCCTATCTCTGTAACCACCTCCAGCCCCCTACACCCCCTCCCTATCTCTGTAACCTCCTCCAGCCCCCTACACCCCCTCCCTATCTCTGTACTCTCTCCAGCCCCCTACACCCCCTCCCTATCTCTGTAACCCCCTCCAGCCCACTACACCCCCTCCCTATCTCTGTAACCCCCTACACCCCCTCCCTATCTCTGTAACCCCCTACACCCCCTCCCTATCTCTGTAACCCCCTACACCCCCTCCCTATCTCTGTAACCCCCTACACCCCCCTCCCTATCTCTGTAACCCCCTACACCCCCTCCCTATCTCTGTAACCTCCTCCAGCCCCTTACACCCCCTCCCTATCTCTGTAACCTCCTCCAGCCCCTTACACCCCCTCCCTATCTCTGTAACCCCCTACACCCCCTCCCTATCTCTGTAACCTCCTCCAGCCCCCTAAATCCCCTCCCTATCTCTGTAACCCCCTACACCCCCTACACCCCCTCCCTATCTCTGTAACCTCCTCCAGCCCCCTGCACCCCCTCCCTGTCTCTGTAACGTCCTCCCAGCCCCCTACACCCCCTCCCTATCTCTGTAACCCCCTCCAGCCCCCTACACCCCCTCCCTATCTCTGTAACCTCCTCCAGCCCCCTACACCCCCTCCCTATCTCTGTAACCCTCTATGTGACAGTTCTATTTCCTGTCTAAGTGTTGTGTTAACCTGAAATTTTTTATTTTACAGACAACACTCTAACCCTGAGGAAGCAGAATGCAGCGCTCGGCTTAGGTTAGGGTTTAGTTGAGTTTATTAGTGTTGCAAGTAGATTTACATTAACACCGCAATGAAGTTACTGTGGAAAATCCTGTAGTCGCCACACCCCTGCTCGGGGTTACACTGAGGGAGAATTTAACACGGCCCCAGTGCACCCCAACCAGCACTTCTATCTGACTGTGGGAGAAAACCCATGCAGGCACGGGGAGAATGTGCAGAGCCTAGACAAACAGTGACCCGAGGCCGGGAATCGAACCCGGGTCCCTGGCGCCGTGGGGCCGCTGTGCTAACCCACTAATTTAATATAATTTGATTTATTATTGCCACATGTATTGGGATACAGTGAAAAGTATTGTTTCTTGTGTGCTATACAGATAAAGCATGCTGTTCATAGAGAAGGAAAGGAGAGAGTGCAGAATGTAGTGTTACAGTCACAGCGAGGGTGTAGAGAAAGATCAGCTTAATATTTGATTTGATTTATTATTGTCACTGGGATACAGTGAAAAGTATTGTTTCTTGTGCGCTTTACAGACAAAGCATACCGTTCATAGAGAAGGAAAGGAGAGAGTGCAGAATGTAGTGTTACAGTCACAGCGAGGGTGTAGAGAAAGATCGGCTTAATATTTGATTTGATTTATTATTGTCACTGGGATAGAGTGAAAAGTATTGTTTCTCGCGCACTATACAGACAAAGCATACTGTTCATAGAGAAGGAAAGGAGAGGGTGCAGAACGTAGTGTTACAGTCACAGCGAGGGTGTAGAGAAAGATCAGCTTAATATTTGATTTGATTTGATTTATTATTGTCACTGGGATACAGTGAAAAGTATTGTTTCTCGTGTGTTATACAGATAAAGCATGCCGTTCATAGAGAAGGAAAGGAGAGGGTGCAGAATGTAGTGTTACAGTCACAGCGAGGGTGTAGAGAAAGATCAGCTTAATGCGAGGTGGGTCCATTCAAAAGTCTGACAGCAGCAGGGAAGAAGCTGTTCTTGAGTCGGTCGGTACGGGACCTCAGACTTTTGTACCTTTTTCCCCCGACGGAAGAAGGTGGAAGAGAGAATGTCCGGGGGGTGTGTGGGGTGGGGGGTTGGGGGGGGGGGGGGTCCTTGATTATCCCGGCTGCTTTTCCCCCCCCCCGAGGCAGCGGGAAGTGTAGACGGAGTCAATGGATGGGAGGCTGGTTTGTGTGATGGGATTGACTGGGATATGTAGGGTTGCCTGATGGATATGGCGTTGGACTCTCTCTCTCTCCCTCTCTCTAGGGGTGGTGGACAATTCTGGATTTAGGCTACATGTGACGACGAGCCTCCGGAAGTACGACATCGGGATTCTCTGGACTGGGCTGATGGTCGGGCAGTTCCTGGTGCTACCCCCCAACGTACCATCCTTCAAGACCTATGGTTACTGCGACACCAGCCCCGTCAACAAGGTAAGCCCGACCCGGGGCCACAGCCTGGGGATGGGCTGTGGAAAGGCCCCAGCCTTCCAACAGACCACCCCCCCCCATAATCCCCGGCGGTGCAGGAGGAGAGGCCACCCCTCCTGTACCCACCCTCCGACACGGCACCTTACCCAGGGTCACCCTACGTCCGCAACTCCACACACTTACCCCGCTAATCTCCCCCCGAACATGGACACTAAGGGACAATTTAGCATGGCCAATCCACCCAACCTACACATCTTTGGACACTAAGGGACAATTTAGCATGGCCAATCCACCTAACCTACACATCTTTGGACACTAAGGGACAATTTAGCATGGCCAATCCATCTAACCTGCACATCTTTGGACACTAAGGAGACAATTTAGCATGGCCAATCCATCTAACCTGCACATCTTTGGACACTAAGGGACAATTTAGCATGGCCAATCCACCCTAACCTACACATCTTTGGACACTAAGGGACAATTTAGCATGGCCAATCCACCCTAACCTACACATCTTTGGACACTAAGGGACAATTTAGTATGGCCAATCCACCCTAACCTACACATCTTTGGACACTAAGGGACAATTTAGCATGGCCAATCCATCTAACCGGCACATCTTTGGACACTAAGGGACAATTTAGCATGGCCAATCCACCCAACCTACACATCTTTGGACACTAAGGGACAATTTAGCATGGCCAATCCACCTAACCTACACATCTTTGGACACTAAGGGACAATTTAGCATGGCCAATCCATCTAACCTGCACATCTTTGGACACTAAGGAGACAATTTAGCATGGCCAATCCATCTAACCTGCACATCTTTGGACACTAAGGGACAATTTAGCATGGCCAATCCACCCTAACCTACACATCTTTGGACACTAAGGGACAATTTAGCATGGCCAATCCACCCTAACCTACACATCTTTGGACACTAAGGGACAATTTAGCATGGCCAATCCACCCTAACCTACACATCTTTGGACACTAAGGGACAATTTAGCATGGCCAATCCATCTAACCGGCACATCTTTGGACACTAAGGAGACAATTTAGTGTGGCCAATCCACCCAACCTGCACATCTTTGGATACTAAGGGACAATTTAGCATGGCCAATCCATCTAACCTGCACATCTTTGGACACTAAGGGACAATTTAGCATGGCCAATCCACCCTAACCTACACATCTTTGGACACTAAGGGGCAATTTAGCATGGCCAATCCACCCAACCTGCACATCTTTGGACACTAAGGGGCAATTTGGCATGGCCAATCCCCCTAACCTACACGTCTTTGGACACTAAGGGGCAATTTAGCATGGCCAATCCACCCAACCTACACATCTTTGGACACTAAGGGGCAATTTAGCATGGCCAATCCACCCAACCTGCACATCTTTGGACACTAAGGGACAATTTAGCATGGCCAATCCGCCCAACCTACACATCTTTGGACACTAAGGGACAATTTAGCATGGCCAATCCACGGAACAGACACATCTTTGGACACAAAGGGGCAATTTAGCATGGCCAATCCATCCAACCTGCACATCTTTGGACACTAAGGGACAATTTAGCATGGCCAATCCACCCAACCTACACATCTTTGGACACTAAGGGACAATTTAGCATGGCCAATCCACCCTAACCTACACATCTTTGGACACTAAGGGGCAATTTAACATGGCCAATCAAAAAGATATGTATCCCAGCCTTAAGTATCCTCTCTGTGGCAAGGAATTCCAAAGGTTTGCAACTCTCCAGGAGAAGGAATTACTCCTCATCTCAATATTAAATTGATCCAGAACTGGGGGAGGGGGGTCATTGTTTGAGGATAAGGGGTAAACCTTTTAGAACTGAGGTGAGGGGAAATTTCTTCACCCAAAGGGTGGGAAATGTGTAGAATTCACTCCCACAGAAAGTAGCTGAGGCCAAAACGCTGTGAGATTTTGAGAAGAAATTAGACGGGGCTAAAGGGATGGAGGGATACGGGGCGGGGGAGGAAGGGGGAGGATCGGGATGTAGGATTTGATGATCAGCCGAGAATTCATAATGAATTAGTGTCCGAATGGCCTCTTCCTGCTTCTGGTTTCTGTGTTTCTACCTAAATTGGTTGGTTAATTTTGTTATTTCTCCAACAGCAGGATATTAAGAATCACATAGATATGCAAATATTTGGCTCAATCCTTCACACACACCTTGTCGGGTCTGGAGTCCGCGTCTTGCAGTTCAGGTGAGGAGGTTTCTCCGTCGAGGCTTGTCTGTCGCCCTTCCCGGGAACCCTCCACCCCGTGTCCTCGCTGTCAACCTCCCCCTTCCCCCAGGTATCAGTTTTCAACGTAACTGGGAGGGGAGGGGGTGGGTGAGAGAGCCAACTCCACCCTCCCTTCCCCCTCCCTGTATCCGATCAGGTTACAGGCTGCCCAATATGTGTGTGTAACTGGGAGGAGGTGGGCGAGAGGGTTAATCCCCCCCCCCTCGCCCTCTCCTGCATTCGATCAGGCTGCCTGGGTTATGGGTAACTGGCATAAGGTGGGTGAGAGGGCAAATGCCCCATCTCTCACCGATTGGGTTAAGGGCTGCCCAGTTTGTGGGTCTCTGGGGTGAGGTGGCTGAGAGTGTTATTGCAACCCCCCCCTTCTCTCTGATAGGTGAATGGGCTGCCAGGTGTGTGTGTGTCGGGGGTGGGGGGGGGGTGGTTAGGTTATGTTTGGAGGGTTTACAGTTCAAGTAATGGCAGAAGGCTGTACTTTTCTTTGTTCGTTGTAGAGATGGAAAGCAGATTGGGGTCATCACACAGGACAATTCCTACGACTTCAACCTTCAGGAGTCACGGATGCTGAGGGAGGCAGTGGCTGTGCGACGCGTAAGTAGTGCCTGTTCATTGCAACCGTGCGCAAGTGTACCAGCTGTCGCTGAACTGTCACGCGTAGCCTCTGCAAGATGCCCCCGCAGCGACTCGCCGGGGCTCCTGCGACAGCACCTTCCGAACCTGCCACCTCTAGAAAGGTGGGGGCAGTGCTGGGAAGCAGACACATCCACCGCCTGCAGGTCCCCCCCCCCCCCCCGCCCCCAAACCCCATCCCGACTTGGAAACATATCGGCCGTTCCTTCACTGTGGCCGGGGTCAGAATCCCGGAACTCCCTCCCTAACAGCGCCGTGGGTGTACCTACACCACACACACACACACTCGGGGACTGACTGATGTCCAATAACAATCCCGGAACTCCCTCCCTAACAGCGCCTTGGGTGTACCTACACCACACACACACACACGGGGACTGACTGACGTCCAATAACAATCCCGGAACTCCCTCCCTAACAGCGCCGTGGGTGTACCTACACCACACACACACACACGGGGACTGACTGACGTCCAATAACAATCCCGGAACTCCCCTCCCTAACAGCGCCGTGGGTGTACCTACACCACACACACACGGGGACTGACTGATGTCCAACAACAATCCCGGAACTCCCTCCCTAACAGCGCCGTGGGTGTACCTACACCACACACACACGGGGACTGACTGATGTCCAACAACAATCCTGGAACTCCCTCCCTAACAGCGCCGTGGGTGTACCTACACCACACACACACACACGGGGACTGACTGATGTCCAACAACAATCCCGGAACTCCCTCCCTAACAGCGCCGTGGGTGTACCTACACCCCACACACACACGGGGACTGACTGATGTCCAACAACAATCCCGGAACTCCCTCCCTAACAGCGCCGTGGGTGTACCTACACCACACACACGGGGCTGCCTCGTACACCTCCTTTAAACCTTGCCCCTCGCACCTTAAACCTGTACCCTCCTAGTTCCACCCTGGGGAAAAAGCTTCTGACTCTCCACTCTGTCCCTCATCATCTTGTAGACTTCTTTCAGGTCTCTCCCCCTCAACCTCCAGTGAGAACGAACCAAGTTTCTCCAACCTCTCCTCGTAGCGAATGTCCCCTCCGTACCAGGGGGCAACATCCTGGTAAATCTTTTCTGGAACCCTCTCCAAAGCCTCCACATCCTTTTTTGATTTGATTTGATTTATTATTGTCTCTGGGATACAGTGAAAAGTATTGTTTCTCGCACGCTATACAGACAAAGCATACCGTTCATAGAGAAGGAAAGGAGAGGGTGCAGAATGTAGTGTTACAGTCACAGCGAGGGTGTAGAGAAAGATCAGCTTAATATTTGATTTATTATTGTCACTGGGATACAGTGAAAAGTATTGTTTCTCGCGCGCTGTACAGACAAAGCATACCATTCATAGAGAAGGAAAGGAGAGGGTGCAGAATGTAGTGTTACAGTCACAGCGAGGGTGTAGAGAAAGATCAGCTTAACGCGAGGTGGGTCCATTCAAAAGTCTGACAGCAGCAGGGAAGAAGCTGTTCTTGAGTCGGTCGGTACGGGACCTCAGACTTTTGTACCTTTTTCCCCGACGGAAGAAGGTGGAAGAGAGAATGTCCGGGGTGTGTGGGTTGGGGGGGGGTCCTTGATTATCCCGGCTGCTTTTCCCCTGAGGCAGCGGGAAGTGTAGACGGAGTCAATGGATGGGAGGCTGGTTTGTGTGATGGGATTGGGGGCTACGTTCACCACCCCTTTTGTAGTTCCTTGCGGTCTTGGGCAGAGCAGGATCCCAGACCGAGCTGTGATCCAACCAGAAAGAATGCTTTCTGTGGGGGCATCTGTAAAAGTCGGTGAGAGTCCGTAGCGGACGTGCCAAATTCCTGGTAGTGTGGCGGTCCAGAATTGCAGACGATGTTCCAAGTGCGAACCAACATACAGAGCGCCGGCTCTGGACAAGGGAACTGAAATGTGCAGAGTGTCGATGTGTCTCTCGCGAGGGGAAAAGGGGAATGTAATAAGTTTGTATAATTTCTGATTCATTCTTAGGGTGACGTACTTATAACAGAGTGTACCTACAACACAAAGGGACGGAGCACCCTGTCCTGGGTAAGGATTTATTGACAGAGATACGGTGTGGGGTATATCAGAGTGTTAGGGTGAGGGATGTGGGGTATATCAGAGTGTTAGGGTTAGGGTGAGGGGTGTGGGGTATATCAGAGTGTTACAGTGAGGGGTGTGGGATATATCAGAATGTTACAGTGAGGGGTGTGGGATATATCAGAGTGTTACAGTGAGGGGTGTGGGATATATCAGAGTGTTACAGTGAGGGGTGTGGGGTATATCAGAGTGTTACAGTGAGGGGTGTGGGATATATCAGAGTGTTACAGTGAGGGGTGTGGGATATATCAGAGTGTTACAGTGAGGGGTGTGGGATATATCAAAGTGTTACAGTGAGGGGTGTGGGATATATCAGAGTGTTACAGTGAGGGGTGTGGGATATATCAGGGTGTTACAGTGAGGGGGTGTGGGATATATCAGAGTGTTACAGTGAGGGGTGTGGGATATATCAGAGTGTTACAGTGAGGGGTGTGGGATATATCAGGGTGTTACAGTGAGGGGTGTGGGATATATCAGAGTGTTACAGTGAGGGGTGTGGGATATATCAGAGTGTTACAGTGAGGGGTGTGGGGTATATCAGAGTGTTACAGTGAGGGGTGTGGGGTATATCAGAGTGTTACAGTGAGGGGGTGTGGGATATATCAGAGTGTTACAGTGAGGGGTGTGGGGTATATCAGAGTGTTACAGTGAGAGGTGTGGGATATATCAGAGTGTTACAGTGAGGGGTGTGGGGTATATCAGAGTGTTACGGTGAGGGGTGTGGGGTATATCAGAGTGTTACAGTGAGGGGTGTGGGGTATATCAGAGTGTTACAGTGAGGGGTGTGGGGTATATCAGAGTGTTACAGTGAGGGGGTGTGGGATATATCAGAGTGTTACAGTGAGGGGTGTGGGGTATATCAGAGTGTTGCAGTGAGGGGTGTGGGATATATCAGAGTGTTACAGTGAGGGGTGTGGGATATATCAGAGTGTTACAGTGAGGAGTGTGGGGTATATCAGAGTGTTACAGTGAGGGGTGTGGGATATATCAGAGTGTTACAGTGAGGGGTGTGGGGTATATCAGAGTGTTACAGTGAGGGGTGTGGGATATATCAGAGTGTTACAGTGAGGGGTGTGGGGTATATCAGAGTGTTACAGTGAGGGGTGTGGGATATATCAGAGTGTTACAGTGAGGGGTGTGGGATATATCAGAGTGTTACAGTGAGGGGTGTGGGATATATCAGAGTGTTACAGTGAGGGGTGTGGGATATATCAGAGTGTTACAGTGAGTGGTGTGGGATATATCAGTGTGTTACAGTGAGGGGTGTGGGATATATCAGAGTGTTACAGTGAGGGGTGTGGGGTATGTCAGAGTGTTACAGTGAGGGGGTGTGGGATATATCAGAGTGTTACAGTGAGGGGTGTGGGATATATCAGAGTGTTACAGTGAGGGGTGTGGGATATATCAGAGTGTTACAGTGAGGGGTGTGGGATATATCAGAGTGTTACAGTGAGGGGTGTGGGATATATCAGAGTGTTACAGTGAGGGGTGTGGGATATATCAGAGTGTTACAGTGAGGGGTGTGGGATATATCAGAGTGTTACAGTGAGGGGTGTGGGATATAGCAGAGTGTTACAGTGAGGGGTGTGGGATATATCAGAGTGTTACAGTGAGGGTGTGGGGTATATCAGAGTGTGTGGAACTGAACTGATTTCCTTCTCTAACAGGGTGGCTTAACAACTAATGAAGAAATGTGTCTTGCGTTCTTGTACTATTACCCCAAGAATGAGTTGCTGATGTGTCTCAGTTACCAGACTGCAGAGATGGCATCCAAACTGCTCAATGTTTCTGGAGATTCGTAGGTGGCCTAATTATCCCCTTGCAAAACTTTCCCTCCAGCCCCCTACACCCCCTCCCTATCTCTCCTCCAGCCCCTACATCCCTCCCTATCTCTGTAACCTCCTCCAGCCTCCTACACCCCCTCCCTATCTCTGTAACCCCCTCCAGCCCCCTACACCCCCTCCCTATCTCTGTAACCTCCTCCAGCCCCCCTACACCCCCTCCCTATCTCTGCAACCTCCTACACCCTTCCCTATCTCTGTAACCTCCTCCAGCCCCCCTACACCCCCTCCCTATCTCTGTAACCTCCTCCAGCCCCCTACACCCCCTCCCTATCTCTGTAACCTCCTACACCCCCTCCCTATCTCTGTAATCTCCTCCAGCCCCCTACACCCCCTCCCTATCTCTGTAACCTCCTCCAGCCCCCTACACCCCCTCCCTATCTCTGTAACATCCTCCAGCCCCCTACACCCCCTCCCTATCTCTGTAACCTCCTCCAGCTCCCTACACCCCCTCCCTATCTCTGTAACCTCCTCCAGCCCCCTACACCCCCTCCCTATCTCTGTAACATCCTCCAGCCCCCTACACCCCCTCCCTATCTCTGTAACCTTCTCCAGCCCCTCTACACCCCCTCCCTATCTCTGTAACCTCCTCCAGCCCCCTACACCCCCTCCCTATCTCTGTAACCCCCTCCAGCCCCCTACACCCCCTCCCTATCTCTGTAACCTCCTCCAGCCCCCCTACACCCCCTCCCTATCTCTGCAACCTCCTACACCCTTCCCTATCTCTGTAACCTCCTCCAGCCCCTACACCCCCTCCCTATCTCTGTAACCTCCTCCAGCCCCCTACACCTCCTCCCTATCTCTGTAACCTCCTACACCCCCTCCCTATCTCTGTAACCTCCTACACCCCCTCCCTATCTCTGTAACCTCCTACACCCCCTCCCTATCTCTGTAACCTCCTACACCCCCTCCCTATCTCTGTAATCTCCTCCAGCCCCCTACACCCCCTCCCTATCTCTGTAACCTCCTCCAGCCCCCTACACCCCCTCCCTATCTCTGTAACCTCCTCCCAGCCCCCTACACCCCCTCCCTATCTCTGCAACCTCCTACACCCTTCCCTATCTCTGTAACCCTCCTCCAGCCCCCTACACCCCCTCCCTATCCCTGTAACCTCCTCCAGCCCCCCTACACCCCCTCCCTATCCCTGTAACCCCCTACACCCCCTCCCTATCTCTGTAACCCCCTCCAGCCCCCTACACCCCCTCCCTATCCCTGTAACCTCCTCCCAGCCCCCTACACCCCCTCCCTATCTCTGTAACCCCCTCCCAGCCCCCCACACCCCCTCCCTATCTCTGCAACCTCCTACACCCCTCCCTATCTCTGTAACCTCCTCCAGCCCCCCTACACCCCTTCCCTATCTCTGTAACCTCCTCCCAGCACCCCCTCCACAACCCTCCCTCTCGATCCACTTTGGTGGCAGTAATAGGGAGGACAGATTATTCCCTGTGTGGGTGTAAATTGAGAGAGGGGGATACGCGGCCAGACCTGTGCGCCCTGAGTCTCTGACAGTCAGTGCGCAGGTACAGTGGGCAGTGAAGCAGGGAAATGGTATGTTGGCCTTCAGAGCGAGAGGATTCGAGTAGAGGAATAGGGATATTTTGCTGCAATTTCACAGGGTGTTGGTGAGACCACACCTGGAGTATTGTGGACAGTTTTACTGTAATTGTACAGGGTGTTGGGGAGACCACACCTGGAGTATTGTGGACAGTTTTACTGTAATTGTACAGGGTGTTGGGGAGACCACACCTGGAGTATTGTGGACAGTTTTACTGTAATTGTACAGGGTGTTGGGGAGACCACACCTGGAGTATTGTGGACAGTTTTGGTCTCCGTATCTGGGGAAGGATGTTCCTTGTTACAGAGGGAGCACAGCGAGGGTTTCCCAGGCTGATTCCTGGGACGGCAGGTCTGTCATATGAGGAGAGACTCAGTGGGTTAGGATTATATTCGCTGGAGTTTAGAAGAGGGAGAGGGGGATCTGATAGAAACTGATAAAATTCTAACAGGGTGAGACAGGGGAGATTCGGAAAGAATGTTCCCCATGGTGGGGGGGGAGCCCAGAACCAGGGGGGTCATAGTTTGAGGATAAGGGGTAAACCTTTTAGGACTGAGATGAGGAGAAATTTCTTCACCCAGAGGGTGGTGGGATTCACTCCCACAGAAAGTAGTGGGGGCCAAAACGTCGTGAGATTTTGGGAAGAGGTTAGATATCGCTCTTGGGGCTCCAGGGTTGAGAGATTTTGGGGGGGGGGGTTGCGGGAAGGGGGACCATCAGGATGTTTGGATTCGATGATCACTGTAATACAGGTGGCACAGCGGGTTCGCGCTGCTGACTCACAGCGCCAGGGTTCGATTCCCGGCTCGGGGGGGTCACTGCCAGTGTGGAGTCTGCGCATTCTCCCCGTGCCTGCGTGGGTTTCTGCCGAGCGCTCCGGTTTCCTCCCACAGTCTGAAAGACGGGCGGGTTAGGGTGGATTGGGCCGTGCTAAATTCTCCCTCAGTCTCCAAAGATCTACAGGTTGGGTGGATTGGCCATGCTAAATTGTCCCTTAGTGTCCAAAGATGTGTAGGTTGGGTGGATTGGCCATGCTAAATTGTCCCTTAGTGTCCAAAGATGTGTAGGTTGGGTGGATTGGCCATGCTAAATTGTCCCTTAGTGTCCAAAGATGTGCAGGTTAGGGTGGATTGGCCATGCTAAATTGTCCCTTAGTGTCCAAAGATGTGCAGGTTGGGTGGATTGGCCATGCTAAATTGTCCCTTAGTGTCCAAAGATGTGTAGGTTGGGTGGATTGGCCATGCTAAATTGTCCCTTAATGTCCAAAGACGTGCAGGTTAGGTGGATTGGCCGTGATAAATTGTCCCTTAGTGTCCAAAGATGTGTAGGTTAGGGTGGATTGGCCATGCTAAATTGTCCCTTAGTGTCCAAAGATGTGTAGGTTAGGGTGGATTGGCCATGCTAAATTGTCCCTTAGTGTCCAAAGATGTGTAGGTTAGGGTGGATTGGCCATGCTAAATTGTCCCTTAGTGTCCAAAGATGTGTAGGTTAGGGTGGATTGGCCATGCTAAATTGTCCCTTAGTGTCCAAAGATGTGTAGGTTAGGGTGGATTGGCCATGCTAAATTGTCCCTTAGTGTCCTAAGATGTGTAGGTTGGGTGGATTGGCCATGCTAAATTGTCCCTTAGTGTCCAAAGATGTGTAGGTTAGGGTGGATTGGCCATGCTAAATTGTCCCTTAGTGTCCAAAGATGTGTAGGTTGAGTGGATTGGCCATGCTAAATTGTCCCTTAGGCTCCTGCTTTGAGTTTCTATGAGAGACAAAGAGGGAGACAGAGAGAGAGAGAGACAGAGGGAGGGGGAGGGAGACAGAGACAGTTGAGAGAGAGAGAGAGAGAGAGAGAGGGGATTGAAGTTATGAAGGAGAGAGGGTATCTCCAGTGCTCTCTGTGTGTGGGAGCTTCGGTGCGTGAGGATCGGTGACACTGATTTGGGGAGTTTTGGGATTCACATCATTTTTTAAATGAGTCTCTCTCTTTCCCTCCCTCTCTGTCTCCCTCTCTGTCTCCCTCTCTGTCTCCCTCTCTGTCTCCCTCTCTGTCTCCCTCTCTGTCTCCCTCTCTGTCTCTCCGTCTCTCCGTCCCTCCCTCTCTCCGTCCCTCCCTCCCTCTCTCCGTCCCTCCCTCCCTCTCTCCGTCCCTCCCTCCCTCTCTCCGTCCCTCCCTCCCTCTCTCCGTCCCTCCCTCCCTCTCTCCGTCCCTCCCTCCCTCTCTCCGTCCCTCCCTCTCTCTCTCCGTCCCTCCCTCTCTCTCTCCGTCCCTCCCTCTCTCTCTCCGTCCCTCCCTCTCTCTCTCCGTCCCTCCCTCTCTCTCTCCGTCCCTCCCTCTCTCTCTCCGTCCCTCCCTCTCTCTCTCCGTCCCTCCCTCTCTCTCTCCGTCCCTCCCTCTCTCTCTCTCCGTCCCTCCCTCTCTCTCTCCGTCCCTCCCTCTCTCTCTCCGTCCCTCCCTCTCTCTCTCCGTCCCTCCCTCTCTCTCTCCGTCCCTCCCTCTCTCTCTCCGTCCCTCCCTCTCTCTCTCCGTCCCTCCCTCCCTCTCTCTGTCCCTCCCTCCCTCCCTCTCTCTCTCCCTCCCTCCCTCCCTCTCTCTCTCACTCTCTCTCTGTCCCTCTCTGTAGGGTTGATACGTTAATAAGGAATATGTGGGATTGGAGATGGAATGAGTCTCTGGCGAAGAACGTGGAAATCAAACTGCGGGACGGGAACCACCTTCAGGCCATCAGCACGGACATGGTGAGTGGTCAGTGTGCCGGCCCCCTCCTCCCTCGCCCCCCTCCCTCCCTCGCACCCTCGCCCCCTCTCACTCACTCTCTCTCTCTCTCTCTCTGTCCCGCAGAGTTACAGTGTGACTGTGGTGAAACTTCCCGAGATCCCGGAGGAGAGACGCCTTCCCTGCTCCAGGAATGTGCTGTCCGGAGGCTCCGTCCGCCTCGAGGGGGCTGCACTCGCCCTCCTCGCCGCCTCCTGCCTCCTGGTGGGAGCCTGAGGGAGAGGAGTGATGGTATCGCCCCCTCCCTCCCTTGCCTCACTCCATCATTCCTTCCCTCCCTCCGTATTCCCTCTCTCCCTCCGTATTCCCTCTCTCCCTCCGTATTCCCTCTCTCCCTCCGTATTCCCTCTCTCCCTCCGTATTCCCTCTCTCCCTCCCTATTCCCTCTCTCCCTCCCTATTCCCTCTCTCCCTCCCTATTCCCTCTCTCCCTCCCTATTCCCTCTCTCCCTCCCTATTCCCTCTCTCCCTCCCTATTCCCTCCCTCCTTTCCTCGCTCCCTCCCTCGCTCCCTCACTGACTCTGTCCCTCACTGACTCTGTCCCTCACTGACTCTGTCCCTCACTGACTCTGTCCCTCAATCACTCCCTCCCACTTCCGCCCTCACTCACCCTCATTCCCCCTTTTGCACCCACCGAACTCCTCTGACTGCCTCCTCTGACTCCCTCCCCTCACTGAGATAAAGAATCCCTCCAATCACCACCTCCCCCGAAAAAACGCCAACAGTTAAGAAATCACGAAGCCTCCCTCCCCAAGAATTTGTGACGTGGATTCGTGCTGAGATTCTTGGCAGGAGGATCTCACCTCGAGGGAGAACTCGGTCGTGACATCAGCAACGTCCATCTCCGCGCAAATCAGCCTGAAATTGCGCTCGAGCAGCGCTGCCTCCGATGCGACTTGGTCACGGAATCCCCACAGCACTGGCTGGTATACCGCGATCGTCTCTACACCTGCAGTCCACAGGGAGCGACACGGGGACACCATTATCCTCAACACCAGTGACCCGCAAGGCTGTGTCTTCAGCTCCCTCCCTATCCTCCTCACACACCTCCAACTGCGCGGCCAAATTCCCCTCTAACTCCATTTTCAGGTTCGCCGATGACCCCACCGTTAGTGGGTCGGATCTCAAACAACGAGGAGACGGGGTACAGGAATGGGATAGAGAACCTGGTGAACTGGTGCGGTGACAATAATCTCTCCCTCAACGTCAACACAACGAAGGAGATTCTCATCGACTTCAGGAAGTGTAGAGGAGAACCCGCCCCCTGTCTACATCAACGGGGATGGAGTAGAAAGGCTCGAGAGAGCTTCAGGTGTCCAGATCACCAACAACCTGTCCTGGTCCCCTCCCCCAATGCCGACACTATAGTTAAGAAAGCCCCACCAACGCCTCTACTTTCTCAGGAAGACTAAGGAAATTTGGCATGTCCGCTACGGACTCTCCCCAACTTTTACAGACGCCCCCATAGAAAGCATTCTTTCTGGTTGGATCACAGCTCGGTCTGGGATCCTGCTCTGCCCAAGACCGCAAGGAACTACAAAAGGGGTGGTGAATGTAGCCCCCAATCCCATCACACAAACCAGCCTCCCATCCATTGACTGCGTCTACACTTCCCGCTGTCTCGGGGGGGGGAAAAGCAGCCGGGATAATCAAGGACCCCCCCCACCCCCCACACACACACCCCGGACATTCTCTCTTCCACCTTCTTCCGTCGGGGAAAAAGATACAAAAGTCTGAGGTCCCGTACCGACCGACTCAAGAACAGCTTCTTCCCTGCTGCTGTCAGACTTTTGAATGGACCCACCTCGCATTAAGCTGATCTTTCTCTACACCCTCGCTGTGACTGTAACACTACATTCTGCACCCTCTCCTTTCCTTCTCTATGAATGGTATGCTTTGTCTGTATAGCGCGCGAGAAACAATACTTTTCACTGTACCCTAGTGACAATAATAAATCAAATCAAATATTAAGCTGATCTTTCTCTACACCCTCGCTGTGACTGTAACACTACATTCTGCACCCTCTCCTTTCCTTCTCTATGAACAGTATGCTTTGTACAGCGCGCAAGAAACAATACTTTTCACCGTATCCCAGTGACAATAATAAATCAAATCAAATATTAAGTTGTTCTTTCTCTACACCCTCGCTGTGACTGTAACACTACATTGTACCCTCCTCCTTTCCTTCTCTATGAACGGTATACTTTGTCTGTATAGCGCGCGAGAAACAATACTTTTCACCGTATCCCAGAGACAATAATAAATCAAATCAAATATTAAGTTGATCTTTCTCTACACCCTCGCTGTGACTAACACTACATTCTGCACCCTCTCCTTTCCTTCTCTATGAACGGCATGCTTTGTCTGTACAGCGCGCGAGAAACAATACTTTTCACTGTATCCCAGTGACAATAATAAATCAAACCGACCCTCTATTAGCTCACTTGCGTCATTTGCTTTTTACATTTGGCTTGCCAAGTTGCGAACCCCCCTAGTCAACAATGCTTCACGCCAGTAAACCACCCCCCTCTCAACGCCACACATCTCGCTACAACGTCCCACCCGCCCCCCCCAACTCCCCACAGCCAATGTCTTTCCCATCTCCCTGTCGATCGCAATTCAAGACTTTTATCGAACAGAATGAAAAATTAGCTCGCCGCTTTAGACTGGCAATTTCTCAGTGTTACCCAGGCAGGGTGATATGGATCAGAACAACCTGGGTTCACGTGGCAACGTCGCGGTGAAGATCGAAGGAGCTTCACAAATGCTGGTCTTCATACAGAGTAAAGCTCCCTCTACACTGTCCCCCCATCAAACACTCCCAGGACAGGTACAGCACGGGGTTAGATACAGAGTAAAGCTCCCTCTACACTGTCCCCCCATCAAACACTCCCGGGACAGGTACAGCACGGGGTTAGATACAGAGTAAAGCTCCCTCTACACTGTCCCCCCCATCAAACACTCCCAGGACAGGTACAGCACGGGGTTAGATCCAGAGTAAAGCTCCCTCTACACTGTCCCCCCCATCAAACACTCCCAGGACAGGTACAGCACGGGGTTAGATCCAGAGTAAAGCTCCCTCTACACTGTCCCCCCATCAAACACTCCCAGGACAGGTACAGCACGGGGTTAGATACAGAGTAAAGCTCCCTCTACACTGTCCCCCCATCAAACACTCCAGGACAGGTACAGCACGGGGTTAGATACAGAGTAAAGCTCCCTCTACACTGTCCCCCCATCAAACACTCCCAGGACAGGTACAGCACGGGGTTAGATCCAGAGTAAAGCTCCCTCTACACTGTCCCCCCATCAAACACTCCCAGGACAGGTACAGCACGGGGTTAGATCCAGAGTAAAAGCTCCCTCTACACTGTCCCCCCATCAAACACTCCCAGGACAGGTACAGCACGGGGTTAGATCCAGAGTAAAGCTCCCTCTACACTGTCCCCCCATCAAACACTCCCAGGACAGGTACAGCACGGGGTTAGATACAGAGTAAAGCTCCCTCTACACTGTCCCCATCAAACACTCCCAGGACAGGTACAGCACGGGGTTAGATACAGAGTAAAGCTCCCTCTACACTGTCCCCCCCATCAAACACTCCCAGGACAGGTACAGCACGGGGTTAGATACAGAGTAAAGCTCCCTCTACACTGTCCCCCCATCAAACACTCCCAGGACAGGTACAGCACGGGGTTAGATCCAGAGTAAAGCTCCCTCTACACTGTCCCCCCCCCATCAAACACTCCCAGGACAGGTACAGCACGGGGTTAGGTACAGAGTAAAGCTCCCTCTACACTGTCCCCCCCATCAAACACTCCCAGGACAGGTACAGCACGGGGTTAGATACAGAGTAAAGCTCCCTCTACACTGTCCCCCCATCAAACACTCCCAGGACAGGTACAGCACGGGGTTAGATACAGAGTAAAGCTCCCTCTACACTGTCCCCCCCATCAAACACTCCCAGGACAGGTACAGCACGGGGTTAGATACAGAGTAAAGCTCCCTCTACACTGTCTCCCCATCAAACACTCCCAGGACAGGGACAGCACGGGGTTAGATACAGAGTAAAGCTCCCTCTACACTGTCCCCCATCAAACACTCCCAGGACAGGTACAGCACGGGGTTAGATACAGAGTAAAGCTCCCTCTACACTGTCCCCCCATCAAACACTCCCAGGACAGGTACAGCACGGGGTTAGATACAGAGTAAAGCTCCCTCTACACTGTCCCCCCATCAAACACTCCCAGGACAGGTACAGCACGGGGTTAGATACAGAGTAAAGCTCCCTCTACACTGTCCCCCCATCAAACACTCCCAGGACAGGTACAGCACGGGGTTAGATACAGAGTAAAGCTCCCTCTACACTGTCCCCCCATCAAACACTCCCAGGACAGGGACAGCACGGGGTTAGATACAGAGTAAAGCTCCCTCTACACTGTCCCCCATCAAACACTCCCAGGACAGGTACAGCACGGGGTTAGATACAGAGTAAAGCTCCCTATACACTGTCCCCCCATTAAACACTCCCAGGACAGGTACAGCACGGGGTTAGATACAGAATAGTGTGGGTGACCCAGAATTGAACTCTATATTCCAAGTGCGGCCTCACTAAGGTTCTGTAAAGCTGCAACGTGACTTGCCAATTTTTAAACTCAGTGCCCCGGCCGATGAAGGCGAGCGTGCCGTATGCCTTCTTGACCACCTTTTCCACCTGCGTTGCCACTTTCAGTGACCTGTGTACCTGTACGCCCAGATCCCTCTCCCTATCAATACTCTGTGTATCTGTACGCCCAGATCCCTCTGCCTACCCATACTCTGTGTATCTGTACGCCCAGATCCCTCTGCCTATCAATACTCTGTGTATCTGTACGCCCAGATCCCTCTGCCTATCAATACTCTGTGTATCTGTACGCCCAGATCCCTCTGCCTATCAATACTCTGTGTATCTGTACGCCCAGATCCCTCTGCCTATCGATACTCTGTGTATCTGTACACCCAGATCCCTCTGCCTAGCCATACTCTGTGTATCTGTACACCCAGATCGCTCTGCCTATCAATACTCTATGTATCTGTACGCCCAGATCTCTCTGCTTATCGATACTCTGAAGGGTTCTGCCATTTACCGTATATTTCTGATCTGTATCAGACCTTCCAAAATGCATCACCTCACATTTGCCCGGATTAAACTCCATCTGCCACCTCTCCTCCCAAGTCTCCGACTGATCTATATCCTGCTGTATCCCCTGACGGTCCCCATCGCTGTCCCCAAATCCACCAACCTCTGTGCCGTCCGCAAACTTACGAATCAAACCAGTTACATTTTCCTCCAAATCGTTTATATTTCTATATTACAAACAGCAAAAGGTCCCGGCACTGATCCCTGAGGAACGTCGCTCGTCCCAGCTCTCCATCCAGAAACACACCCTCCCTCCGCGACCCCTCTGCCTCCTGCGACCGAGCCAGTTCTGTATCCCGCCTTCCCAGCTCAACCTCCGATCCCCCCTGAGACTCCACCCTCTGCCCCAGTCTGCCACGAGGGCCTGGTCAGAGGGCCTCACTTGAAATCCATATAGACAGCATCCCCTGTGCCACCAGTCTTGGTGTCATCTGCAAACCATGCCTCCGATATTCTCACCCAAGCCACTAATATAAGTGACCAATAACAGTGGGCCCAGCACTGACCCCCTGAGGCTGGTCTCAGGCCCCCGGTTCGAAACACAACTCTCTACAACCACCCCTCTGTCAAGAAGCCAATTTTGGAGATACCTCGCGCTGGATCCTGTGAGATTTAACCTACCATGCGGTATCATGTCAAAGGCCTTGCTAAAAGCCATGTAGACAACATCAACTGCGCTGCCCTCATAAGAAATAGGAGCAGGAGTAGGCCATCTAGCCCTTCGAGCCTGCCCCGCCATTCAATAAGATCATGGCTGATCTGTCGTGTCTCAGTTCCACATTCCCGCCCTCTCCCCATAACCCTTAATCCCCTCTCTTATCAAAAACCCATCAACCCGCGTCTTAAAAATATTTAGCGAGGCAGCCTCCACCACTTCAACGGGCAGAGAATTCCAGAGATTCACCACCCTTTGAGTGAAGAAGTTCCTCCTCAACTCCGTTCTAAACCGCCCCCCCTTTATCTTGAGGCTGTGCCCCCTAGTCCTACTGTCCTTTCTGAGCGGGAAGAGTCTCTCCACCTCTATCCTATCCATCCCATTCATCATCTTATACGTCTCAATGAGATCTCCCCTCATTCTTCTAAACTCTAACGAGTACAAGCCCAGTTTATTCAGCCTCTCCTCATAGCTCAACCCCCTCAACTCCGGTATCAGCCTAGTAAACCTCCTCTGCACTCCCTCCAAGGCCAAAATATCCTTGCGTAAGTACGGTGCCCAAAACTGCACAC
>NW_027651019.1:0-28041 GCF_965287045.1 Carcharhinus amblyrhynchos
GACAGTGAGAGCCTTTTACCTCGGATGGTGATGGCTAACACGAGGGGACATAGCTTTAAATTAAGGGGTGGTAATTATAGGACGGATGTCAGAGGTAGGTTCTTTACTCAGAGGGTAGTAAGGGCGTGGAATGCCCTGCCTGCAGCAGTTGTGGACTCGCCAACTTTAAGGGTGTTCAAATGGTCAGTGGATAGGCATATGGGTAACATTGGAATAGTTTAGGTTAGAGGGTCATTAGATTGGTTCCACTGGTCGGCACAACATCGAGGGCCGAAGGGCCTGTACTGCGCTGGAATGTTCTATGTTCTATAGATGGGCTGGTCAGATGGAGAGAGCAGTGGCAGGCAGTATTTAACCCTGATCAGTGTGAGGTGATACACTTTGGAAGCAGGAACAAGACGAAGGATTATTTAATGGACGGCAGGACAGTGGGAAGCTCAGAGGGATCTTGGGGTAATTATTGACAGATCCCTGAAGGTGACAGAGCAGGTGGATAGGATAGTTAAGAAGGCAAATGGGACACTTCCTTTTACCAGTCATAGTGTAGAGTATAAGAGCAAGGAGGTAATGTTGGAGCTGTACAGAGCGTTGGTTAGGCCGCAGCTGGAATACTGTGTGCAGTTCCACTCACCTCACTATAGGAAGGAGGTGATTGTACTAGACGGGGTACAGAGGAGATTCACCAGGATGGAGCCTGGGATGGAGCATCTGAGCTGTAAGGAGAGAGGCTGGGATTTGGGCTTGTTTTCGCTGGAAAGAAGGCGGCTAAGAGGGGATCTTATTGAAACATATAAGATGATTAGAGGTTTAGATAGGGTGGACAGTGATAGCCTTTTTCCTCGGATGGAGAAAGCTAGCTCGAGGGGCATAGCTTGAAATTAAGGGGTGGTAGTTATAGGACGGATGTCAGGGGTAGGTTCTTTACCCAGAGGGTGGTGAGGGACTGGAATGCCCTGCCTGCTGCAGTTGTAAATGCACCTAGTTTGGGGGCGTTTAAGAGATCCGTGGATAGGTTTATGGGCGAAAAGGGATTGGTTTTAGGTTAGAGGGTCATTGTTTTTTTCAACTGGTCGGCGCAACATCGTGGGCCGAAGGGCCTGTTCTGCGCTGTAATGTTCTATGTTCTATGTTCTATGTTTTCTCTGGGACAGAGAGTGGGGAGAGAGGCTGGGACTGTTTTCTCTGGGACAGAGAGGGCTGAGGGGGGACATGATTGAGGTGTGTAAGATTATGAGAGTTTTTGATAGGGACAGTGTAGAGGGAGCTTTACTCTGTATCTAACCCTGTGCTGTATCTGCCCTGGGAGTGTTTGATGGGGGGACAGTGTAGAGGGAGCTTTACTCTGTATCTAACCCTGTGCTGTATCTGCCCTGGGAGTGTTTGATGGGGGGACAGTGTAGAGGGAGCTTTACTCTGTATCTAACCTGTGCTGTATCTGTCCTGGGAGTGTTTGATGGGGGACAGTGTAGAGGGAGCTTTACTCTGTATCTAACCCTGTGCTGTATCTGTCCTGGGAGTGTTTGATGGGGGGACAGTGTAGAGGGAGCTTTACTCTGTATCTAACCCCGTGCTGTACCTGTCCTGGGAGTGTTTGATGGGCACAGTGCAGAGGGAACTTTACTCTGTATCTAACCCCGTGCTGTACCTGTCCTGGGAGTGTTTAATGGGGACAGTGTAGAGGGAGCTTTACTCTGTATCTAACCCTGTGCTGTCCCTGTCCTGGGAGTGTTTGATGGGGGGACAGTGTAGAGGGAGCTTTACTCTGTATCTAACCCCGTGCTGTACCTGTCCTGGGAGTGTTTGATGGGGGACAGTGTAAAGGGAGCTTTACTCTGTATCTAACCCCGTGCTGTACTGTCCTGGGAGTGTTTGATGGGGGGACAGTGTAGAGGGAGCTTTACTCTGTATCTAACCCCGTGCTGTACCTGTCCTGGGAGTGTTTGATGGGCACAGTGCAGAGGGAACTTTACTCTGTATCTAACCCCGTGCTGTACCTGTCCTGGGAGTGTTTAATGGGGACAGTGTAGAGGGAGGTTTACTCTGTATCTAACCCTGTGCTGTCCCTGTCCTGGGAGTGTTTGATGGGGGGACAGTGTAGAGGGAGCTTTACTCTGTATCTAACCCCGTGCTGTACCTGTCCTGGGAGTGTTTGATGGGGGACAGTGTAAAGGGAGCTTTACTCTGTATCTAACCCCGTGCTGTACCTGTCCTGGGAGTGTTTGATGGAGGGACAGTGTAGAGGGAGCTTTACTCTGTATCTAACCCCGTGCTGTACCTGTCCTGGGACTGTTTGATGGGGACAGTGTAGAGGGAGATTTACTCTGTATTTAACCCTGTGCTGTCCTTGTAAGGGTAGAAATGAGCTGACCTTTCCAGTCCAGGTGTCCCTTTGCCAAAGCCGGCTGGATTTGACATGGGGTTGTCTGGACTGGAAAGGTCAGCTCATTTCTCCCTCACAGATGCTGCCAGACCTGCTGAGATTTTCCAGCATTTTCCCTTTGGTCCCCAGTTGAGTTGCTGGGAATGTTGCTGGTTGCTGGACTGCTGTGTCTGTGTCTGTATTGTGTACAGACAATGAGAAATCGAAATGAATCATCGTCCATTTGTACATTGCTGCTGTGTAACTGAATCAAACACACTCTGAACCTCTGACCCAGTAAGAACTGGTTTCACATCAAACAGAAGGAACAGCGGGGAAAGAGGATCAGAAACTGACCCAGAAAACCATGGAAACCACCGGAGAGCAGGGATTGGAGACTGGTTTTTCAATTCAAAGCTGAAATCTGAGCCATCAGATAAACCCTCCCTCCGCCCAGAAATAGAAACTCAGAAACTAGAAGCAGGAGGAGGCCATTCGCCCTTCCAACCTGCTCTGCTGTTCATTCTGATCATGGCTGATCATCAAATTCAATATCCTGATCCCCCTCCCCCCCAATATCCCTCGATCCCTTTAACCCCAAGAGTGAAATCTAATTCCTTCCTGGAATCTCACAATGTTTTGGCCTCAACTCCTTTCTGTGGGAGTGAATTCCACACATTCCCCACCCTCTGGGTGAAGAAATTTCTCCTCACCTCAGTTCTAAAAGGTTTACCCCTTATCCTCAAACTCTGACCCCTAGTTCTGGACTCCCCTACCATCGGGAACATTCTTTCTGAATCTACCCTGTCTAACCCTGTTAGAATTTTATAAGTTTCTATCAGATCCCCTCTCACTCTAAACTCCAGTGAATATAATCCTAACCCACTCAGTCTCTCCTCATATGACAGACCTGCCATCCCAGGAATCAGCCTGGTAAACCTTCACTGTGCTCCCTCTATAGCAAGGACATCCTTCCTCAGATAAGGAGACCAAAACTGTACACAATACTCCAGGTGTGGCCTCACCAACACCCTGTACAATTGCAGTAAAACATCCCTATCCCTATACTCAAATCCTCTTGCTGTAAACATACCATTTCCCTTCTTTCCTGCCTGCTGTACCTGATACTTGAGGTCACTCAGAGCATGAAACAAAGAAGGAGGAATAAAGAACAGTCCAGTACAGGAACAGGCCCTTCGCTACATCAAAGCTGTGCCTCTAAACAAAAGACCTTTTTGCCTCAATGCAGTCCATATCCCTCGACTCAACATCTCTTCATGTAACTGTCAAGCTGCCTCTGAAATGTTGCTATTGTATCTGCTTCTATCATCTCTTCTGGCAGCACGTTCCAGGCACTTAGCACACTGTGTGTAAAAAAAACTTACTTCTCACATTGCCTTAAATTTCACCCCTTTTACCCTGAAATGTGTTGGATTCCTGGATCTCTGGAGTATTTCTGGGGAAGTTGGGACCTGTACAAGTGGGACGCTCTGTATCTGAACCACATTACAGGCAACATTCCTGTGGGTAGGTTGGCAGCTGCTCTTGGGAGGAGGTTTAACCAGTCTGGCAGGGAGAAGGAATGATGTGGAGATGCTGGTGTTGGACTGGGGGTAAACACAGTAAGAAGTTTCACAACACCAGGTGAGAGTCCAACTGGTTTATTTGGTGGTAAATGCCACAAGCTTTCAGAAACTGTGTTTCTCGTCAGGTGAGTGGAGAGTTCTGTACAGAAACAGGGCAGACTAAAACCTGGTGTTGTCAGACTTTTTACCAGATAAACACACACAGTTTACAGAATACTGATTAGAATGCAAGTCTTTACAGCTAATCTGCTATTCAAGTCTTAAAGATGCAGACAATGTGAGTGGAGAGAGTATTAAACACAGGTTAAAGAGATGTGTATTGTTTCCAGACAGGACAGTTAGTGAGATTTTGCAAACGCAGGCAAGTCACGGGGGTTACAGATAGTGCGACATGAACCCAAGATCCCGGTTGAGGCTGTCCTCATGTGTGTGGAACTTGGCTATCATTATCGTCACAGTAACAAGTCTGACAACACCAGGTTTAAGTCCAACAGATTTATTTGATAGCAAACTATCAGACTTCTTACTGTGTTTACCCCAGTCCAATGCCAGCATCTCTACATCATATCATGATAGTTCTTGGGTTCATGTCGCACTATCTGTAACCCCTGTGACTTACCTGGACTTGCAAAATCTCACTAACTGTCCTGTCTGGAGACAATACACATCTCTTTAACCTGTGTTTATCACAGGAGATTTCAGCTTTTGTGACACTGAATGGTTTATCAGAATTTAAAGTTCTGTTACTTGGAGTGAAAAACACCCGAGCCATATTTCAATGGTTAACTGACAAAATCATTTCAGAATTATCCAATTGTGTGGTGTATACGGACAATCCGGTGAGTTTTAATCAGACACGGAAAGATGACTGGAAGATTCCGGTGGAATTACTCGATCGACTTCAGGAGGCGGGTTTGGTGGGAAAGCTGGCAAAGAGTGAGTCTGGAAAGCTCAAGGACATGTTCCTGGGCCATCCCATTGGACGTGGACAGATGGCCCCACAGGACGTGAACATGAATTGGAGAGTTCCCAATCCCATCGACAGGAAGGGAAACAATGGGGTTTTTGGGCCTGAGTGTTTTTAACCGTCAATTTGTGCTCAATGTTAGCAGTGTGATTTCCCCACTGACTGACTTGCTGAAGAAGTGTAACTAATTTCAGTCAATGGCAGAGTGTTAACTGAGATTAGACGGCCTGGAGGCTGTGTTAATCCTGCTCCTGTGTTGGTTCCACTCAATTCCACAAGACCATTCCAGGTGGCTATCAATGTGAGTGATGTGGGTGCCGTGCTCTTCCAAGAAGATAACAAAGGATTAGAGCAGCTGATTGGGTGTTTTTCCAAAAAATTGAATGATGTCCAGAAGAAATATTCAAGGATTGAAGAAGAGACTTTGAGTTTAGTGCTGGCTTTGCAACATGTTAACACTCCGTATTGACAGTAATTTATTGGAGATGCTGGTGTGGACTGATCGTAATCCACTGAATTCCACACATTCCCCACCCTCTGGGTGAAGAAATTTGAGTTGATTTCTTATTGTCACACGTATTAACAAAGTGAAAAGTATTGTTTCTTCACTATACAGACAAAGCATACCGTTCATAGAGAAGGAAAGGAGAGGGTGAGGAATGGAGTGTTACAGTCACAGCGAGGGTGTAGAGAAAGATCAGCTGAGTGTGAGGTGAATCCATTCAAAAGTCTGACAGCAGCAGGGAAGAAGCTGTTCTTGAGTCGGTCGGTACGGGACCTCAGAATTTTGAAGAGAGAATGTCCGGGGTGTGTGGGGTGCGCGGGGGGGATCCTTCATTCTGCTGGCTGCTTTTCCCCGAGGCAGCGGGAAGTGTCGACAGACTCAATGGATGGAGGCTGGTCCCACATGGGAGAGAAGGTGAAAGCACAGGGAGAGATTTGGTGAGATGGGTCAGAGACGGACTCAGGAATGGACACAGAGGGGGGTGGTAGAAGGCTGTTTGAGTGACTGGAGGTTGTGTCCAGTGGCGTATCACAAGGTTCAATGCTGGGATCCTTATTGTTTGTTCTATACAGAAATGATAGATGATAACGTGGGCGTAACATGAAGCAAGTTTGCAGACAATGCTGAGATTGATCGCGTGATTAATAGTGAAGAAGGTGGTAGATTACAGGAAGATATAGTTTCCATGTGCATAGATCCCTGAAAGTTGGCACCCAGGTTGATAAGGTTGTTAGGAAGGCTTACGGTGTGTTAGCTTTTATTGGGAGAGGGATTGAATTTCGGAGCCGTGAGGTCATGTTACAACTGTACAAAACTCTGGTGCGGCCGCACTTGGAGTATTGCGTACAGTTCTGGTCGCCGCATTATAAGAAAGATGTGGAAGCATTGGAAAGGGTGCAGAGGAGGTTTACCAGGATGTTGCCTGGTATGGTGGGAAGGTCTTATGAGGAAAGGCTGAGGGACTTGAGGTTATTTTCATTGGAGAGAAGAAGGTTACGAGGTGATCTAATTGAGGCATACAAGATGATCAAAGGATTGGATAGGGTGGACAGTGAGAGCCTTTTTCCTCGGATGGTGATGGCTAACACAAGGGGACATAGCTTTAAATTAAGGGGTGGTAATTATAGGATGGATGTCAGAGGTAGGTTCTTTACTCAGAGGGTAGTAAGGGTGTGGAATGCCCTGCCTGCAGCAGTTGTGGACTCGCCAACTTTAAGGGCGTTCAAATGGTCAGTGGATAGGCATATGGATAACATTGGAATAGTTTAGGTTAGAGGGTCATTAGATTGGTTCCACTGGTCGGTGCAACATCGAGGGCCGAAGGGCCTGTACTGCGCTGGAATGTTCTATGGTCTATAGATGGGCTGGTCAGATGGAGAGAGCAGTGGCAGACAGTATTTAACCCTGATCAGTGTGAGGTGATACACTTTGGAAGCAGGAACAAGACGAAGGATTATTTAATGGACGGCAGGACACTGGGAAGCTCAGAGGGATCTTGGGGTAATTATTGACAGATCCCTGAAGGTGACAGAGCAGGTGAATAGGATAGTTAAGAAGGCAAATGGGACACTTCCTTTTACCAGTCATGGTATAGAGTATAAGAGCAAGGAGGTAATGTTGGAGCTATACAGAGTGTTGGTTAGGCCACAGCTGGAATACTGTGTGCAGTTCCACTCACCTCACTATAGGAAGGAGGTGATTGTACTAGAGGGGGTACAGAGGAGATTCACCAGGATGGAGCCTGGGATGGAGCATCTGAGCTGTAAGGAGAGAGGCTGGGATTGTTTTCTCTGGGACAGAGAGTGGGGAGAGAGGCTGGGATTGTTTTCTCTGGGACAGAGAGAGGGGAGAGAGGCTGGGATTGTTTTCTCTGGGACAGAGAGTGGGGAGAGAGGCTGGGATTGTTTTCTCTGGGACAGAGAGGGGGGAGAGAGGCTGGGATTGTTTTCTCTGGGACAGAGGGGGGGAGAGAGGCTGGGATTGTTTTCTCTGGGACAGAGAGGGGGGAGAGAGGCTGGGATTGTTTTCTCTGGGACAGAGGGGGGGAGAGAGGCTGGGATTGTTTTCTCTGGGACAGAGAGGGGGGAGAGAGGCTGGGATTGTTTTCTCTGGGACAGAGAGGGGGGAGAGAGGCTGGGATTGTTTTCTCTGGGACAGAGAGTGGAGAGAGAGGCTGGGATTGTTTTCTCTGGGACAGAGAGTGGAGAGAGAGGCTGGGATTGTTTTCTCTGGGACAGAGAGTGGGGAGAGAGGCTGGGATTGTTTTCTCTGGGACAGAGAGTGGGGAGAGAGGCTGGGATTGTTTTCTCTGGGACAGAGAGTGGGGAGAGAGGCTGGGATTGTTTTCTCTGGGACAGAGAGAGAGGAGAGAGGCTGGGATTGTTTTCTCTGGGACAGAGAGTGGGGAGAGAGGCTGGGATTGTTTTCTCTGGGACAGAGAGAGAGGAGAGAGGCTGGGATTGTTTTCTCTGGGACAGAGAGGGGGGAGAGAGAGGCTGGGATTGTTTTCTCTGGGACAGAGATGGGGGAGAGAGGCTGGGATTGTTTTCTCTGGGACAGAGAGAGAGGGGAGAGAGGCTGGGATTGTTTTCTCTGGGACAGAGAGTGGGGAGAGAGGCTGGGATTGTTTTAAGAACATAAGAACATAAGAAATAGGAGCAGGAGTAGGCCATCTAGCCCTTCGAGCCTGCCCCGCCATTCAATAAGATCATGGCTGATCTGTCGTGGCTCAGTTCCACTTTCCCGCCCTCTCCCCATAACCCTTAATCCCCTCTCTTATCAAAAACCCATCAACCCGCTTCTTAAAAATATTTAGCGAGGTAGCCTCCACAACTTCAACGGGCAGAGAATTCCAGAGATTCACCACCCTTTGAGTGAAGAAGTTCCTCCTCAACTCCGTTCTAAACCGCCTCCCCTTTATCTTGAGGCTGTGCCCCCTAGTCCTACTGTCCTTTCTGAGCGGGAAGAGTCTCTCCACCTCTATCCTATCCATCCCATTCATCATCTTATACGTCTCAATGAGATCTCCCCTCATTCTTCTAAACTCTAACGAGTACAAGCCTAGTTTATTCAGCCTCTCCTCATAGCTCAATCCCCTCAACTCGGGTATCAGCCTAGTAAACCTCCTCTGCACTCCCTCCAGGGCCAAAATATCCTTGCGCAGGTGCGGCGCCCAAAACTGCACACAGTACTCCAGCTGCGGCCTCACCAATGCCCTATACAGCTGCAGCAAGACCTCCCTACTTTTATATTCAATCCCCCTCGCTATGAAGGCCAGCATCCCATTCGCCTTCCTGACCACCTGCTGCACCTGCAAGCTGGGTTTTTGCGACTCATGCACAAGGACCCCGAGGTCCCTCTGCACCGTCGCCTGCTGCAGTTTTTCGCCACGTAAGTAATAGTCCTTCCTACCATTCTTCCTACCAAAGTGGACCACCTCACACTTGCCAACATTAAATTCCATTTGCCATTTCCTGGCCCATTCACCCAGCCTATCTAGATCCTTCTGCAGACTCTCCACACCCTCCGCACAATTTGCCGTTCCCCCAATCTTGGTGTCATCAGCAAATTTCGACACCCTGCACTCGGTTCCCTCCTCCAGATCATCTATATAAATGGTAAATAGCTGAGGCCCCAGCACCGACCCCTGGGGCACCCCACTAGTCACCATCCGCCAATCCGAATAGCACCCATTGACCCCCACTCTCTGCCTCCTATTTGACAACCAATCCTCTATCCACGCTAACACCCTACCCCCAACTCCATGTCCCCTGACCTTCTGCAATAACCTCTTGTGAGGTACTTTGTCAAACGCCTTCTGAAAATCCAGAAAGACCACATCCACCGGCTCTCCTCTATCCACTGCCCTAGACACATCCTCATAGAACTCCAGTAAATTTGTCAGACACGACTTCCCTTTAATGAAACCGTGTTGCGTCCGCCCTATCAAGCAGGAGAGAGGCTGGGATTGTTTTCTCTGGGACAGAGAGTGGGGAGAGAGGCTGGGATTGTTTTCTCTGGGACAGAGAGAGTGGGGAGAGAGGCTGGGATTGTTTTCTCTGGGACAGAGAGTGGGGAGAGAGGCTGGGATTGTTTTCTCTGGGACAGAGGGGGGGGAGAGAGGCTGGGATTGTTTTCTCTGGGACAGAGAGTGGGGAGAGAGGCTGGGATTGTTTTCTCTGGGACAGAGAGTGGGGAGAGAGGCTGGGATTGTTTTCTCTGGGACAGAGAGTGGGGAGAGAGGCTGGGATTGTTTTCTCTGGGACAGAGGGGGGGGAGAGAGGCTGGGATTGTTTTCTCTGGGACAGAGAGTGGGGAGAGAGGCTGGGATTGTTTTCTCTGGGACAGAGAGTGGGGAGAGAGGCTGGGATTGTTTTCTCTGGGACAGAGAGGGGGGAGAGAGGCTGGGATTGTTTTCTCTGGGACAGAGAGTGGGGAGAGAGGCTGGGATTGTTTTCTCTGGGACAGAGAGAGGGGAGAGAGGCTGGGATTGTTTTCTCTGGGACAGAGAGAGGGGAGAGAGGCTGGGATTGTTTTCTCTGGGACAGAGAGAGAGGGGAGAGAGGCTGGGATTGTTTTCTCTGGGACAGAGAGAGGGGAGAGAGGCTGGGATTGTTTTCCCTGGGACAGAGAGAGGGGAGAGAGGCTGGGATTGTTTTCCCTGGGACAGAGAGGGGGAGAGAGGCTGGGATTGTTTTCTCTGGGACAGAGAGGGCTGAGGGGGGAGATGATTGAGGTGTGTAAGATTATGAGGGGTATGGACTGGGTGAGCAGGGAGCAGCTGTTCCCCTGGGTTGAGGGGTCGGTCACGAGGGGGCAGAGTTTTAGGGTGAGGGACAGGAGATTCCGAGGGGATTTGAGAAAAACCTTTTCACTGAGAGGGTGATGGGAATCTGGAATGTGCTGCCTGGGAAGGTAGTGGAAGCTGGAAACCTCACAACCTTTAAAAAATATTTGGATAAACATTTGAAATATCAAAATATTCGAGGATATGGGATTAGTGAGGAAATGGGATTAGTGTGATTAGTGATGGTTATTATCGGTACAGACTCGATGGGCCGAAGGGCCTTTCCTGTGCTGTACATCTCAGTGAATCCATGAATCTTAGTGGCCTGTAGTTTCCCGCTTTTTATCCCTCTTCTATTTTAAATAATGGGGGTGATCTCCAGCCTGAACTCAGTGTCCGTGGGAACACGACAGTGGCTCAGTATCCGGTAAAACCCACACATCGTGAATCTCACCCGTGGAAAAGATTAACAGATCCAAATGTAGGCCCCTCACAGTCAGAAATGGGAGAATTCATAACAGGGAATAGAGAAATGGGTGAGGAATTAAATTTCTACTTTGCTTCAGTCTTCACAAAGGAAGATATGAAGAATGTACCAGGCGCTCTGAGAGAAACAGGTTTTAGTGAGGAGCTGAAGGAAATCAGTGTTAGGCGAGAAATGGTATTGGGGGAATTGATGGGATTGCAGTTGGATAAATCTCCAGATCCTGATAATCTTCATCCCAGAGTACTTAAGGAAGTGGCCCTGGAAATACTAGATCCATTGGTGGTTATTTTCCAAAATTCTTTGGACTCTGGACTGGTTCCTACAGATTGAAGGGTAGCTAATGTAAGTCTGCTATTCAAAAAGGGAGGGAGGGGGAGAGAAAACGGAACCACAGACCAGTGAGCCTCACATCGGTACTGGGGAAGTTGCTGGAATTCATTATCAAGGATTTTATAACTCAGCATTTTGAAGGCAGTGGGATAATCAGACAAAGTCAGCATGGATTTACACAAGGGAAATCACGCCTAACAAATCTATTGGAATTCTTGAAGGACATAACCAGTAGAATTGATGGAGGAGAACCAGTGGATGTGGTTTATTTGGACTTTCAGAAGGCTTTCGACAAGGTCATAGAGTCATAGAGGTTTACAGCATGAAAACAGGCCCTTCAGCCCAACCTGTCCATGCTGTCCGTTCTTTTTTAAAACCCCTAAACTAATCCCAATTGCCCACATCCCTCTATACCCATTGTACCCGTATAACTGTCTAAATGCTTTGTCATAGAACCATAGAATCCTACAGTATAGAACGAGGCCCTTCGGCCCATCGAGTCTGCACCAACCATAATCCCACCCAGGCCCTGCCCCCATATCCCGACATATTTACCCACTAGTCCCTCTAATCTCCCATCTCAGGACACTAAGGGGCAATTTTAGCGTGGCCAATCAACCTACCTGCACATTTTTGGACTGCGTGACGAAACTGGAGCACTCGGAGGAAACCCACGCAGACATGGGCGGAACGTGCAAACTCCGCACAGACAGTGACCCAAGCTGGGAATCGAACCCGGGTCCCTGGAGCTGTGAAGCAGCAGTGCCAACCACTGTGCTACCGTGCTGAACCAATTTTGTCTTTTTGAAAGACCAAATTATACCCGCCTCTACTACTGCCTCTGGCAGCTTGTTCCAGACACTCACCACCCTCTGTGTGATAAATTGCCCCTCTGGACCCTGTTGTATCTCTCCCCTCTCACCTTAAACCTATACCCTATAGTTTTAGACTCCCCTACCTTTGAGAGAAGATATTGACTATCTAGCTGATCTGTGCCCCTCATTATTTTATAGACCTCTATAAGATCACCCCTCAGCCTCCTGGAACGGCAAATTGTGCGGAGGGTGTGGAGAGTCTGCAGAAGGATCTAGATAGGCTGGGCGAATGGGCCAGGAAATGGCAAATGGAATTTAATGTTGGCAAATGCGAGGTGGTCCACTTTGGTAGGAATAATGGTAGGAAGGATTATTACTTACGGGGCGTAAAACTGCAGCAGGCGACGGTGCAGAGGGACCTCGGGGTCCTTGTGCATGAGTCGCAAAAACCCAGCTTGCAGGTGCAGCAGGTGGTCAGGAAGGCGAATGGGATGCTGGCCTTCATAGCGAGGGGGATTGAATATAAAAGTAGGGAGGTCTTGCTGCAACTGTATAGGGCATTGGTGAGGCCGCAGCTGGAGTATTGTGTGCAGTTTTGGTCGCCGCACTTACGCAAGGATATTTTGGCCTTGGAGGGAGTGCAGAGGAGGTTTACTGGGCTGATACCGGAGTTGAGGGGGTTGAGCTATGAGGAGAGGCTGAATAAACTAGGCTTGTACTCGTTAGAGTTTAGAAGAATGAGGGGAGATCTCATTGAGACGTATAAGATGATGAATGGGATGGATAGGATAGAGGTGGAGAGACTCTTCCCGCTCAGAAAGGACAGTAGGACTAGGGGGCACAGCCTCAAGATAAAGGGGAGGCGGTTTAGAACGGAGTTGAGGAGGAACTTCTTCACTCAAAGGGTGGTGAATCTCTGGAATTCTCTGCCCGTTGAAGTGGTGGAGGCTGCCTCGCTAAATACATTTAAGACGCGGGTTGATGGATTTTTGATAAGAGAGGGGATTAAGGGTTATGGGGAGAGGGCGGGAATGTGGAACTGAGCCACAACAGATCAGCCCTGATCTTATTGAATGGCGGGGCAGGCTCGAGGGGCCAGATGGCCTACTCCTGCTCCTATTTCTTATGTTCTTATGTTCTTATGTTCTCCTATGCGCCAGAGAAAAAAGTCCCAGTCTATCCAGTGTCTCCTTATAACTCAATCCATCAAGTCCCAGTAGCATCCTAGTAAATCTTTTCTGCACTCTTTCTAGTTTAATAATATCCTTTCTATAATAGGGTGACCAGAACTGTACACAGTATTCCAAGTGTAGCCTTACCAATGTCTTGTACAACTTCAACAAGACGTCCCAACTCCTGTATTCAATGTTCTGGCCAATGAAACCAAGCATGCTGAATGCCTTCTTCACCACTCTGTCCACCTGTGACTCCACTTTCAAGGAGCTTTGAACATGTACCCCTAGATCTCTTTGTTCCGTAACTCTCACCAACGCTGGCCTTCATAGCGAGGGGGATTGAATATAAAAGTAGGGAGGTCTTGCTGCAGCTGTATAGGGCATTGGTGAGGCCGCAGCTGGAGTACTGTGTGCAGTTTTGGGCGCCGCACCTGCGCAAGGATATTTTGGCCCTGGAAGGAGTGCAGAGGAGGTTTACTAGGCTGATACCGGAGTTGAGGGGATTGAACTATGAGGAGAGGCTGAATAAACTAGGCTTGTACTCGTTAGAGTTTAGAAGAATGAGGGGAGATCTCATTGAGACGTATAAGATGATGAATGGGATGGATAGGATAGAGGTGGAGAGGCTCTTCCCGCTCAGAAAGGACAGTAGGACTAGGGGGCACAGCCTCAAGATAAAGGGGAGGCGGTTTAGAACGGAGTTGAGGAGGAACTTCTTCACTCAAAGGGTGGTGAATCTCTGGAATTCTCTGCCCGTTGAAGTGGTGGAGGCTGCCTCGCTAAATATTTTTAAGAAGCGGGTTGATGGGTTCTTGATAAGAGAGGGGATTAAGGGTTATGGGGAGAGGGCGGGAAAGTGGAACTGAGCCACAACAGATCAGCCCTGATCTTATTGAATGGCGGGGCAGGCTCGAGGGGCCAGATGGCCTACTCCTGCTCCTATTTCTTATGTTCTTATGTTCTTATGTTCTCCTATGCGCCAGAGAAAAAAGTCCCAGTCTATCCAGTGTCTCCTTATAACTCAATCCATCAAGTCCCAGTAGCATCCTAGTAAATCTTTTCTGCACTCTTTCTAGTTTAATAATATCCTTTCTATAATAGGGTGACCAGAACTGTACACAGTATTCCAAGTGTGGCCTTACCAATGTCTTGTACAACTTCAACAAGACATCCCAACTCCTGTATTCAATGTTCTGACCAATGAAACCAAGCATGCCGAATGCCTTCTTCACCACTCTGTCCACCTGTGACTCCACTTTCAAGGAGCTTTGAACATGTACCCCTAGATCTCTTTGTTCTGTAACTCTCCCCAACGCCCTACCATTAACTGAGTAAGTCCTGCCCTGGTTCAATCTACCAAAATGCATCACCTCACATTTATCTAAATTAAACTCCATCTGCCATTTGTCAGCCCACTGGCCCAATTGATCAAGATCCCATTGCAATTGGAGATAACAGATTACGATATAAAGTTAAAGCACATGGGATTACAGGTAATGTTTGAGATGGATAGAAAGCTGGTTAGCAGATAGGAAGCAAAGAGTTGGTATAAAAGGGTCTTTTTCTGATTGGCAGCCAGTGACGAGTGGGATTCCGCTGGGATCTGAGCTGGAACCACAACTGTTCACATTATATATTAATGATTAGGAAGAGGGAACGGAATGTATTATCTCCAAATTTACAGATGATACGAAGTTGGATGGGAGGGTGAGCTGTGAGGAGGATGCAGAGATGGTTCAGTGTGATTTGGACAGGCTGTGTGTGTGGGAATCTGCATGGGAGATGCAGAATAATGTGGATAAATGTGAGGTTATCCACTGGTAGCAATAATAGGAAGGCAGGTTATTACTGGAATGGGTGTAAATTGAGAGAGGCGGATACTCAGTGAGACCTTGGAGTCCTCGAGCAGTTGCTGAAAGTAAGCGCGCAGGAACAGCAGGCAGTAAAGAAGGCAAATGGTATGTTAGTCTTCATAGCGAGAGGATTTGAGTATAGGGATAGGGATGTTTTACTGCAATTGTACAGGGTGTTGGTGAGACCACACCTGGAGTATTGTGTACAGTTTTGGTCTCCTTATCTGAGGAAGGATGTCCTTGCTATAGAGGGAGCACAGTGAAGGTTTACCAGGCTGATTCCTGGGATGGCAGGTCTGTCATATGAGGAGAGACTGAGTGGGTTAGGATTATATTCACTGGAGTTTAGAGTGAGAGGGGGTCTGATAGAAACTTATAAAATTCTAACATCATGAACATACGGAGGGATCTCGGAGTACATATGGATAAGGTGGCCAGGAAGGCCTTTATTGGTCAGTGCTTAGAGTATAATAACTGACAAGTCATGTAGCAGCTGGATAGAACATTAGTTAGTCTGCACGTGGAGTATTGTGTACAGTTCTGGTCGCCACACTACCAGAAGGATCTGGAGGCTTTGGAGAGGGGACAGAAAAGATTTACCAGGATGTTGCCTGGTATGGAGGGCATTAGCTATGAGGAGAGGATGGGGAAACTTGGTTTGTTCTCACTGGAGCGACGGAGGTTGAGGGGAGACCTGATAGAAATCTACAAGATTATGAGAGGCACGGACAGAGTGGATAGTCAGAAGCTTTTCCCCAGGGTAGAAATGTCAACTACACAGGGACATAAAAGGGGGAAAGTTTAATGGAAATGTGAGAGGCAAGGAGGGGCAGGGAGGAAGAGACAGGGAGAGAGAGAGGAATGGAGGGAGGGAGAGAGTGAAAGAGGGGAAGATAGAGAAGGGGAGAGAGAGAGAGAAGGGAGGGAGGGAGAGAGTGAAAGATGGGAAGATAGAGAGGGGGAGAGAGAGAGAAGGGAGGGGGAGACAGAAAGAAAGAGAGTCAGGGAGAGACAGAAACAGAGACACACAGACTCACAAAATCAGATCCCTCCTCCCAAATATCTCACTGGGAAATCCCAGTCAGCTGCTTTCTGGGAAATTCTCAACTAGATGGGAAACTGAGGCTCCAACTGGGAACATTGTCCAAACCTGTCCTGGGAGTGTTTGATGGGGGGACAGTGTAGAGGGAGCTTTACTCTGTATCTAACCCCGTGCTGTACCTGTCCTGGGAGTGTTTGATGGGGACAGTGTAGAGGGAGCTTTACTCTGTATCTAACCCCGTGCTGTACCTGTCCTGGGAGTGTTTGATGGGGGGACAGTGTAGAGGGAGCTTTACTCTGTATCTAACCCCGTGCTGTACCTGTCCTGGGAGTGTTTGATGGGGGGACAGTGTAGAGGGAGCTTTACTCTGTATCTAACCCCGTGCTGTACCTGTCCTGGGAGTGTTTGATGGGGACAGTGTAGAGGGAGCTTTACTCTGTATCTAACCCCATGCTGTACCTGTCCTGGGAGTGTTTGATGGGGGAACAGTGTAGAGGGAGCTTTACTCTGTATCTAACCCCGTGCTGTACCTGTCCTGGGAGTGTTTGATGGGGGGACAGTGTAGAGGGAGCTTTACTCTGTATCTAACCCCGTGCTGTACCTGTCCTGGGAGTGTTTGATGGGGGGACAGTGTAGAGGGAGCTTTACTCTGTATCTAACCCCGTGCTGTACCTGTCCTGGGAGTGTTTGATGGGGGGACAGTGTAGAGGGAGCTTTACTCTGTATCTAACCCCATGCTGTACCTGTCCTGGGAGTGTTTGATGGGGGGACAGTGTAGAGGGAGCTTTACTCTGTATCTAACCCCGTGCTGTACCTGTCCTGGGAGTGTTTGATGGGGGTACAGTGTAGAGGGAGCTTTACTCTGTATCTAACCCCGTGCTGTACCTGTCCTGGGAGTGTTTGATGTGGGGACAGTGTAGAGGGAGCTTTACTCTGTATCTAACCATGTGCTGTACCTGTCCTGGGAGTGTTTGATGGGGGACAGTGTAGAGGGAGCTTTACTCTGTATCTAACCCCGTGCTGTACCTGTCCTGGGAGTGTTTGATGGGGGAACAGTGTAGAGGGAGCTTTACCCTGTATCTAACCCCGTGCTGTACCTGTCCTGGGAGTGTTTGATGGGGGACAGTGTAGAGGGAGTTTTACTCTGTATCTAACCCCATGCTGTACCTGTCCTGGGAGTGTTTGATGGGGGACAGTGTAGAGGGAGCTTTACTCTATATCTTTACTCTGTATCTCTGTATTTAGAAAAAATTATTAGGGATAGGATTTATAGTTATTTGGAGTGTAATGAATTGATTAGAAATAGTCAGCATGGTTTTGTAGCGGGTAGGTCGTGCCTTACTAACCTTATTGAGTTGTTTGAGAAAGTGACCAAAGATGTGGATAGGGGTAAGGCAGTTGACGTGGTATATATGGATTTTAGTAAGGCGTTTGATAAGGTTCACCATGGTAGGCTTCTGCAGAAAATGCAGATGTATGGGATTGTGGGTAATCTAGGAAATTGGATCAGGAATTGGCTATCGGATAGGAGACAGAGGGTGGTGGTTGATGGTAAATATTCATCATGGAGTTCGGTTACGAGTGGTGTGCCTCAGGGATCTGTTTTGGGGCCACTGTTGTTTGTAATTTTTATTAATGATCTGGATGAGGGTATAGTTGGGTGGATTAGTAAATTTGCTGATGACACCAAAGTCGGAGGTGTGGTAGATTGTGAGGAAGGGTGTCATAGTTTGCAGGGAGACTTAGACAGGTTGCAGAGCTGGGCCGAGAGGTGGCGGATGGAGTTTAATGCGGAGAAGTGTGAGGTAATTAACTTTGGTAGGAGCAACAGATGTGTCGAGTATAGGGCTAACGGGAGGACTTTGAATAGGGATGAACAGAGGGATGTTGGTGTATGTGTACATAGATCCCTGAAAGTTGGGAATCAAGTAGATAAGGTTGTTAAGAAGGCGTACGGTGTCTTGGCGTTTATTGGTAGGGGGATTGAATTTAGGAGTCGCAGCGTCATGTTGCAACTGTACACTACTCTGGTGCGGCCGCACTTGGAGTACTGTGTGCAGTTCTGGTCCCCACATTACAAGAAGGATGTGGAGGTGTTGGAGAGGGTGCAGAGGAGGTTTACTAGGATGTTGCCTGGTATGGTGGGGAGGTCCTATGAGGAGAGACTGAGGGATTTAGGGTTGTTTTCGTTGGAAAGAAGGCGGCTAAGAGGGGATCTTATTGAAACATATAAGATGATTCGAGGTTTAGATAGGGTGGATAGTGATAGCCTTTTTCCTTGGATGGAGAAAGCTAGCACGAGGGGGCATGGCTTTAATTTAAGGGGGGGTAGCTACAGGACAGATGTCAGGGGTAGGTTCTTTACCCAGCGGGTGGTGAGGGATTGGAATGCCCTGCCAGCTGCAGTTGTAAATGCGTCTAGTTTGGGGGCGTTTAAGAGATCTCTGGATAGGTTTATGGACGAAAAGGGATTGGTATAGGCTAGTGGGTCATTGTTTTTGTAACTGGTCGGCGCAACATCGTGGGCCGAAGGGCCTGTTCTGCGCTGTAATGTTCTATGTTCTATGTTCTATGTTCTAACCCCATGCTGTACCTGTCCTGGGATTGTTTATGGGGGACAGTGTAGAGGGAGCTTCACTCTGTATCTAACCCCATGCTGTACCTGTCCTGGGAGTGTTTGATGGGGGACAGTGTAGAGGGAGCTTTACTCTGTATCTAACCCTGTGCTGTACCTGTCCTGGGAGTGTTTGATGGGGACAGTGTAGAGGGAACTTTACTCTGTATCTAACCTCGTGCTGTACCTGTCCTGGGAGAGTTTGATGGGGAGACAGTGTAGAGGGAGCTTTACTCTGTATCTAACCCTGTGCTGTACCTGTCCTGAGAGTGTTTGATGGGGGACAGTGTAGAGGTTGTTTTACTCTGTATCTAACCCCATGCTGTACCTGTCCTGGGAGTGTTTGATGGGGGACAGTGTAGAGGGAGCTTTACTCTGTATCTAACCCCGTGCTGTACCTGTCCTGGGTGTGTTTGTTGGGGGGACAGTGTAGAGGGAGCTTTACTCTGTATCTAACCCAATGCTGTACCTGTCCTGGGAGTGTTTGATGGGGGGACAGTGTAGAGGGAGCTTTACTCTGTATCTAACTCCGTACTGTACCTGTCCTGGGAGTGTTTGATGGGGGACAGTGTATAGGGAGCTTAACTCTGTATCTAACCCCATGCTGTCCCTGTCCTGGGAGTGTTTGATAGGGGACAGTGTAGAGGGAGCTTTACTCTGTATCTAACCCCGCGCTGTCCCTGTCCTGGGAGTGTTTGATGGGGACAGTGTAGAGGGAGCTTTACTCTGTATCTAACCCCGTGCTGTACCTGTCCTGGGAGTGTTTGATGGGGGACAGTGTATAGGGAGCTTAACTCTGTATCTAACCCCATGCTGTCCCTGTCCTGGGAGTGTTTGATAGGGGACAGTGTAGAGGGAGCTTTACTCTGTATCTAACCCCGTGCTGTACCTGTCCTGGGAGTGTTTGATGGGGGGACAGCACAGAGGGAGCTTTACTCTGTATCTAACCCCGTGCTGTACCTGTCCTGGGAGTGTTTGATGGGGGACAGTGTAGAGGGAGCTTCACTCTGTATCTAACCCTGTGCTGTAACTGTCCTGGGAGTGTTTGATGGGGGGACAGCGCAGAGGGAGCTTTACTCTGTATCTAACCCTGTGCTGTACCTGTCCTGAGAGTGTTTGATGGAGGACAGTGTAGAGAGAGCTTTACTCTGTATCTAACCCCCTGCTGTACCTGTCCTGGGAGTGTTTGATTGGGGGGACAGTGTAGAGGGAGCTTTACTCTGTATCTAACCCCATGCTGTACCTGTCCTGGGAGTGTTTGATGGGGGACAGTGTAGAGGGAGATTTACTCTGTATCTAACCCCATGCTGTACCTGTCCTGGGAGTGTTTGATGGGGGGACAGTGTAGAGGGAGCTTTACTCTGTATCTAATCCCGTGCTGTACCTGTCCTGGGAGTGTTTGATGGGGGGACAGTGTAGAGGGAGCTTTACTCTGTATCTAACCCCGTGCTGTACCTGTCCTGGGAGTGTTTGATGGGGGGACAGTGTAGAGGGAGCTTTACTCTGTATCTAACCCCGTGCTGTACCTGTCCTGGGAGTGTTTGATGGGGGGACAGTGTAGAGGGAGCTTTACTCTGTATCTAACCCCATGCTGTACCTGTCCTAGAACATAAGAACATACGAATATAAGAAATAGGAGCAGGAGTAGGCCAACTAGCCCTTCGAGCCTGCCCCGCCATTCAATAAGATCATGGCTGATCTGTTGTGGCTCAGTTCCACATTCCCGCCCTCTCCCCATAACCCTTAATCCCCTCTCCTATCAAAAACCCATCAACCCGCGTCTTAAAAATATTTAGCGAGGCAGCCTCCACCACTTCAACGGGCAGAGAATTCCAGAGATTCACCACCCTTTGAGTGGAGAAGTTCCTCCTCAACTCCGTTCTAAACCGCACCCCCCCCTTTATCTTGAGGCTGTGCCCATCTAGTCCTGCTGTCCTTTCTGAGCGGGAAGAGTCTCTCCACCTCTATCCTATCCATCCCATTCATCATCTTATACGTCTCAATGAGATCTCCCCTCATTCTTCTAAACTCTAACGAGTACAAGCCTAGTTTATTCAGCCTCTCCTCATAGCTCAATCCCCTCAACTCCGGTATCAACCTAGTAAACCTCCTCTGCACTCCCTCCAAGGCCAAAATATCCTTGCGCAGGTGCGGCGACCAAAACTGCACACAGTACTCCAGTTGCGGCCTCACCAATGCCCTATACAGCTGCAGCAAGACCTCCCTACTTTTATATTCAATCCCCTCGCTATGAAGGCCAGCATCCCATTCGCCTTCCTGACCACCTGCTGCACCTGCAAGCTGGGTTTTTGTGACTCATGCACAAGGACCCCGAGGTCCCTCTGCACCGTCGCCTGCTGCAGTTTTTCGCCCCGTAAGTAATAGTCCTTCCTACCATTATTCCTACCAAAGTGGACCACCTCACACTTGCCAACATTAAATTCCATTTGCCATTTCCTGGCCCATTCGCCCAGCCTATCTAGATCCTTCTGTAGACTCTCCACACCCTCCGCACAATTTGCCGTTCCACCAATCTTGGTGTCATCAGCAAATTTCGACACCCTGCACTCGGTTCCCTCCTCCAGATCATCTATATAAATGGTAAATAGCTGAGGCCCCAGCACCGACCCCTGAGGCACCCCACTAGTCACCAACCACCAATCCGAATAGCACCCATTGACCCCCACTCTCTGCCTCCTATTTGACAACCAATCCTCTATCCACGCTAACACCCTACCCCCAACTCCATGTCCCTCGACCTTCTGCAATAACCTCTTGTGAGGTACCTTGTCAAACGCCTTCTGAAAATCCAGAAAGACCACATCCACCGGCTCTCCTCTATCCACCGCCCTAGACACATCCTCATAGAACTCCAGTAAATTTGTCAGACACGACTTCCCTTTAATGAAACCGTGCTGCGTCTGCTCTATCAAGCAATTCCCTTCAAGATGCCTCGCAATTTCCTCCTTAATGACGGATTCTAACATTTTTCCTACAACAGACGTTAAACTAACCGGCCTATAATTCCCCGCCTTTTGCCTGGCACCCTTCTTAAACAACGGCGTAACATTAGCCATTTTCCAATCTTCCAGCACTTCCCCGGAATCCAGCGACGTCTGGAAAATAACCACCAAGGCATCCACTATAACCTCCGCCATTTCTTTCAGAACCCTCGGATGCATTCCATCCGGTCCTGGGGACTTGTCCACAATCAGCCCCTCCAGTCTGTCGAGCACCGCCTCTCTAGTAACAGTAATGTCATTAAGACCCTCCAGTCCTACCACCTTTCCATCTCTAACACCCGGCAAATTATTCACGTCCTCCTCCGTGAAGACAGAAACAAAAAAGTTATTCAAGACCTCAGCCATATCCCCATCCCCTACCACTAGCTCCCCTTTCTCATCCTCTAAAGGACCAACGTTCACCCCAGCCAGCCTCTTCCTTTTTATATATTTATAAAAACTCTTGCTATCCTTTTTTATATTAAGTGCTAGCCCAGCCTCATAGCTTCTCCTACCCTCCTTTATCAACTTCCTTGTCAATCTTTGTTGACATTTAAACCTTTCCCAATCCTCTTCTCGCCCACTGCTCTTAGCCACTCTAAATTCCTCCGCTTTTAATTTAACACTTTCCTTCACCTCCTGAGATCTCCCCTCATTCTTCTAAACTCTAACGAGTACAAGCCTAATTTATTCAGCCTCTCCTCATAGCTCAACCCCCTCAACTCCGGCATCAGCCTAGTAAACCTCCTCTGCACTCCCTCCAAGGCCAAAATATCCTTGCGTAAGTGCGGCGACCAAAACTGCACACAGTACTCCAGCTGCGGCCTCACCAATGCCCTATACAGCTGCAGCAAGACCTCCCTGCTTTTATATTCAATCCCCCTCGCTATGAAGGCCAGCATCCCATTCGCCTTCCTGACCACCTGCTGCACCTGCAGGCTGGGTTTTTGCGACTCATGCACAAGGACCCCGAGGTCCCTCTGCACCGTCGCCTGCTGCAGTTTTTCGCCCCGTAAGTAATAGTCCTTCCTACCATTCTTCCTACCAAAGTGGACCACCTCGCACTTGCCAACATTAAATTCCATTTGCCATTTCCTGGCCCATTCGCCCAGCCTATCTAGATCCTTCTGCAGACTCTCCACACCCTCCGCACAATTTGCCGTTCCACCAATCTTGGTGTCATCAGCAAATTTCGACACCTTACACTCCTGGGAGTGTTTGATGGGGACAGTGTAGAGGGAGCTTTACTCTGTATCTAACCCCGTGCTGTACCTGTCCTGGGAGTGTTTGATGGGGGGACAGTGTAGAGGGAGCTTTACTCTGTATCTAACCCCGTGCTGTATCTGTCCTGGGAGTGTTTGATGGGGGACAGTGTAGAGGGAGCTTTACTCTGTATCTAACCCCGTGCTGTACCTGTCCTGGGAGTGTTTGATGGGGGACAGTGTAGAGGGAGCTTTACTCTGTATCTAACCCCCTGCTGTACCTGTCCTGGGAGTGTTTGATGGGGGGACAGTGTAGAGGAAGCTTTACTCTGTATCTAACCCCGTGCTGTACCTGTCCTGGGAGTGTTTGATGGGGGGGACAGTGTAGAGGGAGCTTTACTCTGTATCTAACCCCGTGCTGTGCCTGTCCTGGGAGTGTTTGATGGGGGACAGTGTAGAGGGAGCTTTACTCTGTATCTAACCCCGTGCTGTACCTGTCCTGGGAGTGTTTGATGGGGGACAGTGTAGAGGGAGCTTTACTCTGTATCTAACCCCGTGCTGTACCTGTCCTGGGAGTGTTTGATGGGGGACAGTGTAGAGGGAGCTTTACTCTGTATCTGACCCCGTGCTGTACCTGTCCTGGGAGTGTTTGATGGGGGGACAGTGTAGAGGAAGCTTTACTCTGTATCTAACCCCGTGCTGTACCTGTCCTGGGAGTGTTTGATGGGGACAGTGTAGAGGGAGCTTTACTCTGTATCTAACCCCGTGCTGTCCCTGTCCTGGGAGCGTTTGATGGGGGACAGTGTAGAGGGAGCTTTACTCTGTATCTAACCCCGTGCTGTACCTGTCCTGGGAGTGTTTGATGGGGGACAGTGTAGAGGGAGCTTTACTCTGTATCTGACCCCGTGCTGTACCTGTCCTGGGAGTGTTTGATGGGGGACAGTGTAGAGAGAGCTTTACTCTGTATCTAACCCCGTGCTGTACCTGTCCTGGGAATGTTTGATGGGGACAGTGTAGAGGGAGCTTTACTCTGTATCTAACCCCGTGCTGTCCCTGTCCTGGGAGCGTTTGATGGGGGACAGTGTAGAGGGAGCTTTACTCTGTATCTAACCCCGTGCTGTACCTGTCCTGGGAGTGTTTGATGGGGGACAGTGTAGAGGGAGCTTTACTCTGTATCTGACCCCGTGCTGTACCTGTCCTGGGAGTGTTTGATGGGGGACAGTGTAGAGAGAGCTTTACTCTGTATCTAACCCCGTGCTGTACCTGTCCTGGGAGTGTTTGATGGGGACAGTGTAGAGGGAGCTTTACTCTGTATCTAACCCCATGCTGTACCTGTCCTGGGAGTGTTTGATGGGGACAGTGTAGAGGAAATTTATCTCACAAGGATGTTACAATTCCCATCCTGCTGATGAATCTGAGTGGTTTTCTGTACGTTTTTCCAGTCAGTACACTGTCACTGTTATGTTTGCTGGGGTATCGACTCTCTTAGGGAACTGATCCTGTGTCCTGTGGAACTGCCCTGAGTTTACATTTGGTTTGTGGATAAAGGTCTGTGTGTCCTCTTGCCTGTCTGTGAGTGAGTTTTTCAGGAGACACCTCAGAGATTTAACATCTCATTCCTCTCTCTGTCACTCTCTCTGTCTCTCTCTCTCTCTGTCTCTGAGACAGGGAGAGAGAAAGAGGGACACAGAGAGAGAGAGAGCGAGAATGATGAAGAGAGAGAAGGTGAGGATGAGATGGAGAGAGCAGGAAGGGGAGAGGGGCACAGAGAGGGAGAGAGGGTGTCCGGAGACAGAAGACAAGATGGGGGAAGGAGGGGTGGAGGGGAGAGGGATGGGAGGATTCCCCAGGGTGTTGGGATTGGGGTGGGGGGGTTGCTGAGGGATTTGTCACCGTTTGCCTGAGACACATACTCACAGAGCAGAGACACTGTCCGTTGTGCGGAGAAGCTGTTTCCTGGTTCCAGATGGGAATATGATATTCCGATCGCCACCCCCATTCCCTGCTCCAGAGCACCTGTTCCCCTCGGCAATCCCAGGGGATTGACTCCAAAAACACCTTGTTATTCAGAGTGAAGGTTCATCTCAGCCTTGTTCACACAGAGAGAGAGAGACACAGAGAGAGAGAGAGAGTCACTGAGAGAGACAGAGAGAGTCTGGGCGGCATGGTAGCACAGTGGTTAGCACTGCTGTCTCACAGCTCCAGGGTCCTGGGTTCGATACCCAGCACGGGTCGCTGTCTGTGTGGAGACTGCACATCCTCCCCGTGTCTGCGCGGGTTTCCTCTGGGTGTTCCAGTTTCCTCCCACAGTCCAAAGATGTGCGGGTTAGGTTGATTGGCCATGCTAAAATTGCCCCTAGTGTCCTGAGATGGGTAGGTTAGAGGGACTAGTGGGTTAATGTGTTGGGATATGGGGGTAGGGTCTGGGTGGGATTGTGGTCGGTGCAGACTCGATGGGCTGAATGGCCTCTTTCTGCACTGTAGGATTTCAATGAGAGTGAGAGACAGAGCGTGAGACATCTGACAGTGCGGCGCTCCCTCAGTACTGACCCTCTGACAGTGCGGCGCTCCCTCAGCACTGACCCTCTGACAGTGCGGCACTCCCTCAGCACCGACCCTCTGACAGTGTGGCACTCCCTCAGCACTGACCCTCTGACAGTGCGGCACTCCCTCAGTACTGACCCTCTGACAGTGCGGCGCTCCCTCAGCACTGACCCTCTGACAGTGCGGCACTCCCTCAGCACTGACCCCCTGACAGTGCGGCACTCCCTCAGCACTGACCCTCTGACAGTGCGGCACTCCCTCAGCACTGACCCTCTGACAGTGCGGCGCTCCCTCAGTACTGACCCTCTGACAGTGCGGCGCTCCCTCAGTATTAGTGTGAGAGTCAGTGTTAAGTGTGTATCCCAAACACTGATGGAGTATGTGGGGGGGGGTACTGGGTTAGAATCTGCTGTGTTTGGAGACAGTGCGGAGAGTGGGTGAAGTTTCATTGGTGTATTTATTGGAGAGTGTGGTTACAGAGAGAGGCTGTCCTACCCTGGGAGAGACAGGAACAGCAAATCAACATCATTCACCTGGACAAGATTCATTCTACATTATTTATTTGGAGAAGATTAATTTTACATCATTTCTCGCTGACTTTATTCTATCTTAATAATTTCCAGCTGCCCTTGCTGTTTCTCGAGACGGATTTTTGTTGCTCCAGTGAGGCAGCAGTTGAGAGCGGTATATTTCTTATCCTTCTCCCCTACTGCCTTCACCCATTCCTGAATCCCCTCTTCCAGAGTCACCGTCTCTGTGGAATTTCCACTCACTTCAAAATCAGCTCGACTCCCCCCGTCCTTCTGGACTTTGACATCGGGAGTAACCTTCACTGTCTCGTTGCAGCTGTTAACCACCGTCAGCTTAGACATCTTCCAGCAATATTCCTGGTATTCCCAGTAATCCTGATATCCCTGTCAGTGCCGAGAGAATTCTCTGGGATGGAGATTCACTCTGCAGGAAAAAGAAAATCCAAATCCCCATCAGTAACTCAAACCTGTGAGAGAGAGAGTGAGGGACAGGGAGAGTGAGGGACGGGGAGAGGGAGGGACGGGGAGAGTGAGGGACGGGGAGAGGGAGGGACGGGGAGAGGGAGGGATGGGGAGAGCGAGGGAGGGAGAGAGCGAGGGAGGGAGAGAGCGAGGGACGGGGAGAGTGAGGGACAGGGAGAGTGAGGGATGGGGAGAGCGAGGGAGGGAGAGAGCGAGGGAGGGAGAGAGCGAGGGACGGGGAGAGTGAGGGACAGGGAGAGCGAGGGAGGGAGAGAGTGAGGGACGGGGAGAGTGAGGGACAGGGAGAGTGAGGGACGGGGAGAGTGAGGGACAGGGAGAGTGAGGGATGGGGAGAGCGAGGGACAGGGAGAGTGAGGGATGGGGAGAGTGAGGGACAGGGAGAGTGAGGGATGGGGAGAGCGAGGGACAGGGAGAGTGAGGGATGGGGAGAGTGAGGGACAGCATGATCTTACTAAAAAGATTCCAAGAACTGAGCAAATGTGTTTCAAACCTGCGTCTTTGGCAGGTTTGACCAAAAGACACAGGAGCAGAATGAGGCCACTCGGCCCATCGAGTCTGCTCCCCCATTCAATCATGGCTGATATTTTTCTCATCCCCATTCTCCTGCCTTTTCCCCATAACCCCTGATCCCCTTATTAATCAGGAACCGATCTATTTCTGTCCTAAAGACACTCAGTGACCCGGCCTCCACAGCCTCCTCTGCGGCAAAGAGTTCCACAGATTCCCCACTCTCCGGCTTTTGGGCGGAAATGTGATTCTCGCCATGGGTGGGGGGTGGGGGGTGGGGGGTTGTGGGGGTGGGGAGTGGTGGTCAGAGCCTGAGCTCTCCAGTAGACAGCCCCCACCCCCCGATCACTCAGTGAGGTGAGAGACCCCATACTGTGTCCCTCACCCCCGTCTCCTCACCCTCAGCCCCACCTATCGTTGGTGCCAGTGTAAGTTGCCCGTGGCTGAGGATGGCCAGTTCTGGGGAGTCACAACCAACCTCCGCCTCACCCACCGGCCCAGCCTCACCCCCTCCCCCCACCCAGCATAGACCAACCCTCACCCCTCAGGCCCCAACCCACACACTGGGAGATGGGGCTGGGGAGGGGGGGTCAGGGAGGGGAGAGGCGGAGGGGAAGGGATTGGGGCCGTGGGAGGGGGTAGCGGGAGGGGGAGGGGGCAGGTTGAGAGGGGGGAGGGTTGGAGTAGGGGGAGGGGAGAGGAAGAGAGGGAGGGAGAAGGGGAGTAGGGGTAGGGGGTGAAGGGAGAGGGGAAGGGAAGAGGGAGAGGGAGGGAGGGGGGAGAGGGTGGTTAAAGGTAAGGGGTGAGGGGGAGGAGGTGAGGGGGGAGGGGCAGGGAAGGGGGAAGGAGGGAGTGGGGCAGAGGAGGAGGGGGTGGAGCAGGGAGGGGGGAGGGAGAGGGGGAGGGGGTGGAGTAAGGAGGGGAAGGAGTAGGGAGGGGGAGGGAGAGGGAGATGGGGTGGGATAGGAAGGGGGCAGGGGTAGGGTGTGAGGGGAGAGGGGGAGGGAGGGGGTAGAGGGTGGTGTAGGGGTAGAGAACGGGGAGGGAGGGAGAGGGAGAGAGGGTGGGTTAGGGAGGGGGCAGGGGGGAGGGGGTGGTCCGAGCACGTCAATATAATTGATTCTGATCAATACCCCCCCAACATCACTAATACCCCCCCAACATCACTAATACCCCCCCAACATCACTAATACCCCCCCAACATCACTAATACCCCCCCAACATCACTAATACCCCCCAACATCACTAATACCC